>NW_017619750.1:0-143889 GCF_001879475.1 Ipomoea nil
ATTGTTAATTGTTATTATACATTATTGAAAACTTCTTTGTACACAACATTTTTAGTCGTACTAAGACATGGTACACTTTCCCCGCAAATCAAAATTTTCAAACCCCTGGGGTTACTAACTCTTGAAACAGCTACGTATAGTTGTCCATGGTTAAAGACCGGTTTTTTCAACAACAACCCAACTTTAGCAAGCGTTTGTCCTTGACTTTTGTTGATTGTCATGGCATAGGATAGCATCAAGGGAAATTGCTTTCTTGAAATTTGAAAGGCAATCTAGGATCTGACGGTGTAAAGACATCCTAGGAATCAATACTCTGGTTCCTGCATTTGTACCGCACATGATTTGGCCTTCCAACACATGGTCAGCCAACCTTGTAACAATCAACCTTGTACCGTTGCATAATCCTAATGTGTGATCAATATTTCGCAACAGCATAACAGGTGATCCAACTTTCAATGTCAACGCATGATTTGGGACTCCAGAACATCTCAATGCATTCAAGAATTCCGGAGTGTGCAAATCCGCTAACATGTCCACATTGGCATCTGACTTACACACAGAATCACAACTCAGGTATGTCTTACTCTCAGCGGGATTATGGTCATTCATGTATTGGTTAACGGCATCTACCACATCCAATGTTGGAGCTAAAATGCACTATGATTAAGATATGACAAATCGGCAAGTCCCAGGAAATTGGGGAAAGTGCTATCAACAATTGTAGCAATAGGGTCATCTTCGCACTTTAACAACAAATCTTCTGGAATAGTAATCTCTGACTCCCCATCCAGTTGACACCCAATCATTCCGTCACCTATATTAGCTATCCATTTAGCAAATTCCTCGATCTCCTTGCACTCGGATTCTGATTGAACACTTTTCAAGCGTAGATTCTTAGTCAGCCTCAAGACTTTACAGGATTGCCATAGATAGGATGAGCTAATGCTCGCACGAACTATATCAGTCTAGTACCCTTGGGAATGACTGGTAAAATTTGCCTGAAATCGCCACCCAAAACAACTGTTTTGCCACCGAATGTCATATCAGAACTCCTTGGATTTACGAAGCGCGCATCAAATCCCGCATAGTTCGATCCAAAGCTTCAAAGCAGAATTTATGCATCATTGGGGCTTCGTCCCATATTATCAGCTTTGTTTGCACAAGAAGTTCCGCCAGTTCACTGCCGTTCCTTATGTTGCACGTGGAATCTTCATTAACAGATATCGGTATAGCAAATCTGGAATGCGCCGTACGACCACCAGGTAAAACAGCGAAGCTATGCCGCTAGAAGCAACATTTAAAACTATTTGACTCTTAGACCTTAATGCGGAAGAAAGTGCTCGCCACAAGAAAGTCTTACCTGTCCCTCCATAACCAGATACGAAGAATAACCCACCTTGCTGGCAATCGACGTCAGTTAACACTTCATTGTATATTGCCCTTTGTTCGTCTGTTAACTGCCTTACCAATTCTTGATTCTCTTTCTCTTGTTCTCCACGATCGTATGATAATTCTTCTTGAATCAACCTATTTGCAATAATGTTTAACGCACCAAATTGGCCGTTGGCATCTCAGGATAGTCCTTCAAACTCTTACCATGATTAGATAATAGCTTTTCAATCTGAACTAAAGCAAAGTTCATTTTCTGCGAATCGGTCAACACAAACTCTGCATACATATATATAAACATTTGTTGTTATAGCTCAAATACGTTAAATTTGACTTAATATTCTTTTAAAAATGTACGATTACCTCTGTTCTGCAGTTGTGTACGGATATTGAATTGGGCATCGTCTGATAGATGTTGCCAAACGGCGTGCCAAACTATTTCCGGTTTTCCCCATGCAACTGCTCATTAGTATTGTCACAAACAATCTCCTCAATTGTTCCGCTGACGCCCAATGACTGGCTTCATCTATTGCATCAACATATTCGTTGTCATCATCAACTAAACCTCTTGCATAACACGCATCTCAGAATGAGTCATATTGTACTCCATTTACAGTCCTAATATCTTCGTAACTTTTTAGGGCCGCGGACTTGTTGAGCAAACACCTCAAATAGAAGATTTCACCAGTAGCTGGCGGAACATAGAATATACGTCCTATGGAGAACCCTTTCTTTCGTGGCTGCCATTTTCTAAGGTCTTTCTTCCAAACGAATCTTGTTGGCATCTCAACATAAGTAAGCTCTCTGGCACCGGGGTATGTTTTATTAGCTTCAAACCATTCTAAAAACATGCTCTGTGCTATCGTAGGTCTATTCACAATGTTCTCAACCGCATCATCATCTGCAAATATCACACTCTGTTGATTAGGTAGGTGAAAGCTTAACCTCTCTACGAAGGTGCACGAAGTTGTATATCAAAACCAAACAGATGCCAGACCGCTTCACACGGGATATGTACTACAGTCATAGTACATATTTATCTCATCTACTGCTTTGCCATTCTCGTCATCATTGCCTGTTTTGTAAAATTCGGCTGTTACTCGATCATGACCCTTGTTAACATACTTGAACAGGTACTTGATTGACCTTGATTGGTTGCACCACTCGACATTTATATGAGCCTTGTACTTGAGCAATAAATATCTATTGTGCGGTACCACATACCTGTTGTCCAAGGCGATACCGTTCTTTGTAACTACACTGCCATTGTCTCTCCTTCTATATACCGGGTAACCATTGTCATCAAACGTAGAACTATCAACAAATCTCTTAGGAAAATGTTTAGAGCATCGCGCATTACCATGCATGGAGAATTTGTCCCTCGCTTTTTCCACATGGACCATGCATCATAAATTCCTCTACCGCTTGGTAATACTTAGCATCTTTCTTTTCATCCGGAATCTCTGCGGAAATTATGTTGTCTAGAGTGAGAACTTGCCTAACTTCTTTACTTTTTCTCCAGAAAAAGTAATATATGAGCATGCGGAAGACCTCACTTTTGAAACTCAATTGTATATATGATGTAACAAACATACAAATAAACATAATAAGGTTAAGCAATTACCTAAAATTTATTTAGATAAATTGATTTAAAATAATAAAAAAAAAATATTACCTCCAGCCACAGGGCCAAATAGTTGATTCTTTCGACAGTCAGCTATCAAAGCATCCAACTTAATCTTGAATAAGCGGCAAATTATGTCCGGCCGGTCTTCTGGCTTCAACCTTTGATCTTTTAAAAAGCGTTGCACCTCAGGCCTCGGATTGCATGTAAAAGTTATAAATAAATCTGGGTATCCAATCCATCTACATATTGCCATTGCATCTTGGTAGTTTTTGTATCATGTATCTAGCACCACCCGTAAAACTCGAAGGTAGTATTATTCTACGACCTTGGGCTGCAGGACTTATTTCACCCCTCGTCAAAGCATCAGTCAATCCACTATAACTCTCACACCTTAGCTTTTTTGGTGTGTCCTTATATAAATTAGTCTTCCAGACTCAACCATTGTGTAGCCATCTACAACGAACTGTTGGAACAACCGTTTGGCAAATAATATGGTACTCGGAGCTGACTGTCTAGATTGTATGCGGTAGCAAAAAAACTCCCTGGGGCTAATCCTCTGTCTACCACCAGAAGAGCGCCTGCCTACTACGTCGGCGAATGCAATGTCCTCCCGATAACCATCTTCGCCATATGGAAACAAAATAGGGTATTGCAGTGGTAAGTATGAAGGATTTAATTCAGTAATCCTCTGTAGGTGGCCACCCTTCGATTGAACAATAATATCACGCTCTCCAATACTTGTATCCAGATCTCCAACAATTAAAAGCTGCTACTTCAGAAACTTGAGGCAGATTATATGTCCTCGCATCTCTAGTTCGTTTTCCCAACAACTTTATTTTTACTTCGGCGCATGGATTAATATCCAACTCAGACATAGCCATGCGAAAAGACTTAACCAAGACATTATTTTCATCCAGGTCTTTCTGAATGACATTCACTATTTCTACATGAATGTCATCTTGGTCACCACTACCCCTACAACAACATATACTTCGAATTGATATTTATTTAGATAAAAATAGTATTTAATGTGTAATTACGGAAACTTCTTTACCTCACAGCATTTATACGGTTGTTCCTTTCATTTGCCGTGTCGTATATGTATAACTGGGCAAAATGAGGTTCTTTGCCTTGCTCTGGAAGTAAAGTGCCCATTAGGTGGTAGTTTTGACCACTTAATCGAAAAATTGGAGGTGCTCTCCCCTTGTTCACGTTCTTGTCAATTTTTCCACCCATTGATGTGAAGCAGAACATGTTGTTGTAGGTCCTAATGTTGTGTAAAAACTCTTTTGATATTTCGTCATTGCCGAAAAAGAGATCAAATATACCTTTTGGTGGCAACTTATTATCCGGCAATTTGATCTTCCCATTGTTGCAACACAACATAAACAGTGGCGATGCTTTTGTTGACAAATTCTTCTTCCTTTCTTCAAACCAAAACAGAGCCCCACAATGGACGCACTGATTCGTTGCATCACCAAAATCGCAGTATTGACCTGAAACCAAATATATACAAATTTAAATACTGATTTATATTTCAGGCAGGTATAAAACAAACATACATACCATGTTGTGGACCAGAGGATGTCCCAATTTCCGAGGTCTGCCTAACAGCGTTACCCGATATATTTGCATCTGAAATTAAAAAACATTTAAAAATTATTTTTAATATTGAAAGAGTGACCATATGTACTTTACTTATATTTGTTTGAAACACCACAGGGGACTATTTTTTTACCATCTATGTTCTGATTTGGGACATCGCTCATTGTATTGTTACTTTCATCTTCAAAGGCAGGTAACAAGTCTCTGGTTGTTACATGGTCTTCGACAATTGCATATTTATCTAATGGTTTACGAATTGCCAATTCATCTTGTGTTATCGTCGAACCCGGATTTTGTTTATCTACAATAAAAAATTTCTGGCAATTGCTTGGACCTATTTGTGTATTGCACTGCCGTACTGTACACATACATAATATTAGACAAATTTAAAGAATAACAATATTTAAAGTGACAATTAATTGAGACCACTACATTTTATGGGACTATAAAAAAATAAGTTGGTAGCACGTACTAACATAAAAAGGATAGAATTCTTAATATTATAAATTAAATACACTTAACATTATAACTTATGCTACCCTAGAATATGAAATAGTAATTTAACTGTATAAGTATTATTATATTTTATTGGAAAAATCACATGATAGACCATGGTCCACAATAATGTGTGCACCATAAATAGGAATAAAAGTGAAAAAGTGTATTTCAGCAAAAAATTGATATTAGAAATTGATATTATCAAATAAATCATATATCAGCAAAAAATTAGTGAAATTACAATTCCACACATACTTATATGTACCATGAGTTACATTATAATTAAATTACACATAACAAAAGAAATATAACTATTTGAACAAAAAATTAGAAATTGATATTATCAAATAAATCATATATCAGGCAAAAATTAGTGAAGTTACAATTCCACACATACTTATATGTACCATGAGTTACATTATAATTAAATTCACAAAGAGTCTATAGCAATTCAGCTTAGGGCATTTACCGGTAGTGATGTTACTCAATGGTGTGATATTTTCAGACAAACATCCTCGCTGGGGATTAGTGTAAGGAGTAGCTGTCGTCCGTTGGTCTTGATCTTGAGCAGCATTATTCGTAAAAGAGGAGCAACCGAAATGATTTGCTGTGATTGAAAATATACCATTAAATTAAGAACTAATTCCAATAATTATAACTCGAAACAATTAAGTACACATAACATAAATAATTTTACAATTGCACAACTTTAATACGTAATCGAATAGAATTATGTAGACGATGGTCCACATTCTAACTTAAATACAATTCAAATCTAAAAGTATATATCATTAAGTACAATGTAATCAATTAATTACACCTAATCAATTAATTAGAAATTGATATTAAACATAAATTACATTACAATTATAACATTTAATTTGACAAACAGCTTCGAACAATTAACAGTATAAGGACATTTAAATGAACAATTAATGTATATCAATTCATATATTGGGATTTACCATTACTGATGTTACTGAATGGTGTGATATCTGGGGACAAACCACATCCCAACGGATTTTGGGTTCGATTATTTGGCGTATGTTGCTCTTTCCCTTGACCAGCATTAGTCATTAATGATGATTTGCAAAAATTATTTGCTGTGAGGAAAAAAGAATCAATTAAAAGACGATAAAAACAACAGTAAGTACAACAATTGACATTTTTAAAATTAATCACACTTAATGCTATTCATTACGCTAGCCTATAAGTGTAAATTGTAATTGTTTTAAATAAGGTTTACATAATAAGTAGACCAATAAAAAGGTTTTTTAAATTCACAATGATGCTATATCAATTGAACTTAGTTGATTTACCGTTAGTCATGTTACTCAAGGGTGTGATGTTTTGCGACAAACACCCTCCTAGAGGAATGCGGGAAGGATTTCTTGCCGGAGGCTGTTGTTTTCCTTGAGCAGAATTATTCCTTGATGATGAGTTGCCCAATTCATTTTCTGCGAATTAGAATAGAACATTAAAATAAATAATAATCCAAATAATTAAAAATCCTAAAAATGAATTACACATAACACAACTAACAGTACATAATTAATTTCGAATTGTTCAAGATTTACCTAACAATTATTTACAAATTAGTGATTGTGCCACTAAACACACCTAACAGATAATCTAATTGTGATATATATATATATATATATATATATATATATATATATATATATATATATATATATATATATATATATATATATATAACCTGAAATTGTAATGGCTATATAGTAACACTAATTTTATTTGACAAACTCTTAAGTATAACATTGTCCACAATAAATACCATTACAATTGTTAAGATTATATATCTAATTAATTACACATAACAATTCAAAATTAAATATATAAATAAATAACTATATACATATCTATATATTTATTTATTAATTTATATGTATAAACTATTTAAATATATATATTTTCTGTATATATATAATTTGCCGCACATAATATATATATATATATATATATATATATATATATATATATATATATATAAATTATTATTGTTTTATATATATATATACATTAATTATTATTGTTTTTCCGGTCGGAATATTGAGAGAAGAGGAAGGAGGCTGATAAGCCTTCTCCTTCGCTTGACCTCTCCTTCTCTCATGTCTGAACCGCTCTGTTCTTCAGCAATTCCAAACGATCTTCCTATATTTCTCTGTCAAGCCTAAATCTAGATCAGTCCTAAGTCGTAATCTCCGATTCAACTGTTCTTATTGAACATTATTTCTGGAGAAATTGTAGTCGGGTCTCGCTTAGCATCGATCCGATTTTCAATACACAATCCCGATCTTTCCTTTCTGTGAAAGATCGTAGTGTTCAACAACGGTAAATGGTGGCAATCGCGTTTCAGTGAAGCTAATTCTCCAATTCTAAGGTTAGTATGCTTTAAATCTACACAAAACTTGTTTAGGGTTTTGTACTTTTCATTGTTCTTTGTTCTAAAATTGATCTACATTTCTGGATCTACGCATGCATATCGACAATTCATAGTCCAATTTATTGATTTCAGATTTGTATGATTCATAGCCATTAGTGTTCTAAACCGTATTCTTTTTAGAAATTGCTCTAAAAACACCAAATAGAAATTACTCTTAACTGTTTAACAATCATTTTCAAAATGGTATAGCTATATTATTATTCACACAAACCCTAACCTTTTTTCGACTTTATCATGTTGTTTTTCATGAACATACTGGAATTTTTTGAGGAGACAGAGAGCATAAACAGAATCGCACAGGAAGAGGATGCTATAATGAAGCTTAATTTGAAGTATTAAAAAGATAAGTTTCGAACTTACCTTTATTTTCATCCCCTTGGTTTCCTTTTGATGCCTATAATTGTTGATTTAGTGATTTTCCTCATTGCTCTGTCTATTGTTTTTACTTGAAAATGTAGATGTGATTTGTCTATTTTACTGGGGTATGAAACTGGCAGGTTGTGTTGGTAGTTAGATGGGGCATCCTTGTTTAGATGGGTTCATTGTAGTTTATTTTACTTTTGCCTTGATTTTGAAAATAGGATTGGAACTGAAGAGTTTTCTCTTAATAGTAATGATAGCTGCCCATCAATTCTATTTAATGTTTAGGCAATGTGTTTCTTTTCCTAAGAATGATTAACTAATACTTAACAGGACAATAATTCCCTTGCCTTGGCAGTGTATGGCAGTGTATTCACTTCTATGTTATGGCAATTAAAATATAGTTTCAGTTTTTTAGTTAACCGAACAATGTTAATTAGTTTACAACTCTGGAATTGCAATGCTGTTATCTAATTTCTTTCAAAATGTGGCTGCCAATTTATTCAATGTATGTGTTGTTATTATTTATTCTGGACAGAAATACTAACCTTGTTTATTTTTTTTTATTTTTAGAGCTACTGAAGAGCAGCCAGCAGAAAAGAATCACTATGGCCTGATCAGAAAATAAGTTAAGACTCTATCTTGATTTGGCTTAGTTTAGATGACTTTGCACTGTTATAGTTTCACAGTTTGTAAGTCTGTTGTAAGAACATTGAACACATACATTAATTATTTGATTCTACTTATGAAATATTATGAACACATTCTAACAATTTTAAATTTTTGGGGTATTTTTTTTAGAATGGAATAGTCCAAGCTTGTGACACATTGAAATGCAGCAAGCTGAAAAAAACCAAGCAATCAAAGACCACTAAAAGCATTATGGTCATATAAGCAAATAGGTTAAGACTTTATTTTTATTTGTCTGTCTTTAGATTAATTTGTATGCATATACTTGCATAGTTTGTAACTTTGTTCACTTTACTTTGTAAATATTCTGAACACAGATTCTAACAATTTTTTTTTGTTATTCTTTTTAGAATTAAATAATTCAAGCTTTGAAGAAATTGAAGAGCATCCGTCAGAAAAAAACCAATCAATCAAAGACCACTAAAAGCAATATGGTGATATAAGCAAATAGGTTAAGACTTCCTCTTTACTTGACTGTAGTTAGATTAGTTTGTATGCATATACTTGCATATTGTAAGTCTGTTTACTTTAATTTGTAACGCAATACGTTTCCATTACTGGTTTTTACTTTGCTGCATTGTTTTTTTCTATATAAGTATACAATTCTGTAATGTTAGCACAGTAATGTTAATAACTTTTTTTTGCTCTTTGGTCAAAACTGGTATAACTATTTTGTATATATCATAATATACTTTAACTGTGTTTTATTGCAAGCAACAACTTTGGTTTTTTAATATTACACACATTCAGTAAGATGTCCTTGTTCAATAAATGATCCTCGACTATCGAACAACTTCATATATTTTTAATTGTAGTGTCTTTGATATCTTGACTTTGGTGCATTATTTTATTCTATATAAGCATATAAGTGACCTTTGTGTATGATAAACTTTTTTTTTGTTAAGCAGATTCTCATTTATTAGTGAACACAGTAATTTAAATTCGCTTTTTTTACTCTTTGCTTAAGACTGGTATAATGTTCTTGTATGTATCATAAGATTCTTTAATTTGTATTTATTGGAAGAAACAACTTTATTTTATTAATAATACAAACCTTGAAAACTGTCTTTGTTCTCCAAATGGTCCTCGAGTATCGACAATGTTAATCTATTTTTATTTGTATGCTATTTGACCTCTGGTATTTGTTAAATTATTTTATTCTATATTGCTATAAAAGTCAGATATGTTTAGGATCAAAACATTTTTCAGTTTAAAGGATTGTTGGTTTTTTTGTTAAAACAGTAATGTAAATGAATAAAAAAACTCTTCTTTTAGTTGCTGTTATCTAATTTCTTTTTAAATGTGCTAGAAAACATTGATGGATTCCAGCTTGAACATCAATTGATTTCGAGAGATGCAAACAGAGTAAAGGAAGATTGTGCAAATAGGTAATTGGAACTAACACCTTTTTTTTAGCACAGTATATTTACATATCTTCATATTAGAATTTCAAACAGAGTTAAAGAAGATTGTGCAAATAGGTAATTGAAACAAACTCTATTTTATAGGCACAATATATTTAGATATAAAGTCTTAGAATTGGAAATAGGAAAATATACCCTAAACCCTAAACTTCAAAGTCTAAATTGCTTGGCAAACTATTTCCATCTTGTTTGCCTTCTTAAACCTTGGCCACCTAGCATCTTTGCTAAACTTTGACACCTTTCATCCTTACTCTGAATAACCTGTTAGGAAAATTAGGAAAACTGCAAAACAGGCACAATATATTTAGATATAAAGTCTTAGAATTGGAAATAGGAACATATAAAAAACACAATTTAAAACTCTAAATTACTTGCCAAAGAATTTCCATCCCGTTTGCCTTCTGAAACCTTAGCACCTGGCATCTTTGCTGCAAAACAGGCACAATATATTTAGATATAGAGTCTTAGAATTGAAAATAGGAACATATAAAAACACAACTTCAAACTCTAAATTGCTTGCCAAACTATTTCCATTCTGTTTGCCTTTTAAACCTTGACCACCTTGCATCTTTGCTAAACTTTAACACCTTTCATCCTTACTCCTAATAACCTGAAAGGAAAATTAGGAAAACTGCAAAATAGGATATAATAGCAGTATACACAACCATTTATTGTACTAAACAGATAGGTAATTACTAAAAGCATTAGATAAAAGTTCAAAACCATCCATAGAACTGAAAAAAAGAAATTGTCACACCATAGTATTACAAAAAAAAAATTGTCTGGATAGTGCCCGGCTAACAACAGCCACTTTCAACCATCAATCTGAATTACAACTTTTCCTTTTTTATTTCTGAGTCATTCAATTTCCTACTTTTGGACGATGAAAACTCATCCAAAAGTGACCTTTTAATGGCACCAGCATTTTCTGCATTGTCTTCTCCTTCCTTTTGCAAGGGCTGGACAGTGGCAGGACTATTGACTTCAACTCCAATAGAATCTTCCTATAATTAAGAATAGCAGAAAAACCTATTAGTAACCAAAAAAAAAAAAAACCTATAATTTAGGGTTTCAAATTCTTACTCCAGAAACTGCATCAGTGTTAGTTTCCTCCTCAATCATCCTTGACATTAAGTCTTGCTCTTCATGCTCCACAAATCTGTCAGCATAGGTCTTAAGAAAGTGCTCATCCCTTACAACCCTAACAACATTGAATGGGTAATTGGGACCCATCTTTTGGGCCAGTTTGAAGTTGATCTTAAAAAGCATCTTCATACCAACTATAGCATCTAATTCAGGTGGCACTTCGACATCAAGCTGTTTAGATAGTTGATAAATAACCAAATTAAAAATAGATAGTGTAAACAGTTTAAGAAAAAAAATGTAGACATTAGGTAATAAGAATTTACCTCCTTGTATTTTGCATACAAAATAGAGGCAGGAATACCCACAAGCTCTGTAACTTCCCTATCCCAAAGCAACATGGGAGCATCTCCAGACTTGTCAAGAGCAATAACAACTACTTTGTACCTAACTGTACCCATCATACAACTCTTCTTACACTTAGTACAAAAAAGTGTCCCTTCCTGTTCTTTAAGCTTCTTATTACATCCAAGTTTCAGGCATGATAAGTAATACCAACCATCCTCAAAATCCAACCCAAGAATCTCAGCAGCAACATAGTAGTCCCCATCCTATAGTATTCAAAAAAATTGATAAGTATATATAGCACTTAATAATTTCAGTTACATCAAACTACAAAAGGAATTAGCAGTTTAGTGTGTGGATTACCTGTTTCACATTCTTAATGTCATGGCAGTTAGTGACAATAACAGAAGCATTATTAAAATCACTTAGTCCTGTAGAGTTGGAATGCAGTGTGCCAGTACTGAGACTCCTCATTGGAGTACCCTGAGCTTTCATGCTTCAAAAAGATTAGAAACTTAGTTAGATGTGTCTAAAACACAAAACAACAATAAAGTAGACAACATTTAAACTATCTTTCTTATTTTTAGATATGCATTTGAGTAAAAAGTAGAGCACATAAACTCTTTAAACTATCTTTCTTATTTTTAGATATGCATTTTAGACAACATTTGCCTAAAATAAGTTGTAGAAAGTAGAGCACACAGTAATTAAAATAGCAAAAAAATTAGTAGAAACCAAAAAGAATAGGAGAAATATAAAAGATGGAACTTACTTTGACTTAAACTCTTTAAACTCTTCCCAATCCTCATTAAACCATAGCTTCGTAGCATCATAGGAACTGGTTATTCTCACTTCACCTAAAATAAATGAAAAAAATAGATGCATGTATTTTTAGATATATGTTAGGATATATATACAGTATAGAATATTTAGTATTTGAATCTACAGATTAGAAGAGAAAACAGTATAAAAACTCACCACCCACAACTTTGGCCCTACAGCATTGAATGACAACAATCAGTGGTTCAACAGAATCACTATTGTAAAAAGGCATCACAGAACTAACATGCTCATTCCACAGTGTACACATGATGGTGTTATCACTGGTTTAGAAACAGAAAAAACACAAAATTAAAAAAAAATGCATTATATTCTAATGTAATCAAATTTATTTTAAAAAACTTACGCATTGTCTTGAAGTTGGAAGTCTATTAGTTTGGTGGCCTTTCCCCCTACAATCTTGTCCACAGGATTGTAAATCTCAACTACCCTTCCAATAACATCTGCAAAATGAACAAAGTATAATCAATAACTACTAAAAGTAGAATAAAGAACATATTAGCAGATAGGAAAGTTAATTTTAGTACCAATCAGCTCCTTGTCATTCACATCATCAGGATCTTTCAAAGCCTCAAAACTCTTTAATCTAAACATTTTGCAAGGAAACCCCTTAGAATGTATTTCCTTGACTTGTGTTCTGTAGTTAAATTTGAGCAGGAACCCATGCTCTATAATCTTGTACACGTAGTAGTTTGTAGAGGCCATGAAGTTCTTTATTTCATAAACTTTCCCTTCCTTGATTGTATCTCTATACTTTACAATGTCTTTCTTGATGATACTCGCATGAATATAGTCTCCCTGCGAATACAATAGTAAACAAATTTTAGACAGCAAAACAGTTTAGGATGAGTAGATAACATGGCATGATAGTAGCTTAATTGAAAGAGTACTATATGAGAAGATTATAGATAGTAAAACACACTAAGATTATTAGATAAAATGGCAGCAGTTCGTAGACAAAATAATATGTGAAAATATATAAAATTACCTCTTCATCATGGAACACAACTTCCATGCTCTTACTAACCTGCCCCTCTCCCCTTTTCTCAGGAACCTCAAACACACGAACTGCTCTCACTCGTATTGCCCTTTGCTGGTGTTCCGGCTTGATGTTCCTGACAGCAATGAACATGGAAGGCATGTTGAAACACCAAATATTGCTTTAGAAAGGCCTGTAAAGTGTGATTACTTTCGGAAGTGTCCGACCATGAAGAAGACCGGTATTTATACATACTGAAGATTCAAAAAAAAGGAGATACCGGCATTATATGTTTGGGAAATACCACATCTCAATTAATGTAAATTTGAATATTGCAACTCTTCATATTCTATGTAATCTAGGTATCTCTGTATGTATGTAATGCATATAATTGTTTCTTGTATGCCGTAACAGTTCATTATTATTTGTAGATATTAATAGGAGTGATCTTGGTTACAATACCAAAGAGTTCTACATTAATTGAACTCCTTGGGAACCAAGGACTGTGTAATAATAACAACGGCTAGGTATATTCCCAATAGCGATTCCCATTACACGCGTAGAGTAAAAACGGAAGTAATTCGAGATGCATAACTATACCAAAACTGCGTCGTTTTCATTGGGCGGGAAACAATGATTGGCAAAACTTCTTGCTTTATTATAGAGTTAGATTTCTTGAATCCATAAGTGGCTAAAATTTTCATTTATATACACATAAACCCGCTCGTAAGTAGTTGAAAATTTAATTTTTATCTCATTTTAAATGCTACTTTGGGTAGCGTTTCAAAGTAAACTATTATTTAAAACTTTCATTGTTTTACCAAATAGAAGTTATAGCATGGTTTCAACTTAAAATATGTCATAACCCCTAAAATAAATTCTTCCAAACAAGATAAATATTGGTTTATATCCAATATCCTCTCTCACATTATACATGTATATAATTGAGTTGGCCTTCTTAGCTCAGTGGTAGAGCGCGTGGCTTTTAACCACGTGGTCGTGGGTTCGATCCCCACAGACGGTGATTGAAATTGTAGGTTTAACAAAGTTGTATTTTCTTGATCTCGTAAGTGGTTAAAAATTTGATTTATATTAATTTTTTGATATTTGTATATTTCTTCAATCCATAAGTGGCTAAAATTTTCATTTATATACACATAAACCCGCTCGTAAGTAGTTGAAAATTTAATTTTCATCTCATTTTAAATGCTACTTTGGGTAGCGTTTCAAAGTAAACTATTATTTAAAACTTTCATTGTTTTACCAAATAGAAGTTATAGCATGGCTTCAACTTAAAATATGTCATAACCCCTAAAATAAATTCTTCCAAACAAGATAAATATTGGTTTATATCCAATATCCTCTCCCACATTATACATGTATATAATTGAGTTGGCCTTCTTAGCTCAGTGGTAGAGCGCATGGCTTTTAACCACGTGGTTGTTGGTTTGATCCCCACAGACGTTGAATGAAATTGTAACACTATCAAAGTTGTATTTTCTTCGTCTCGTAAGTGGTTAAAAATTTGATTCATACTAATTTTGTCATATTTCTATATTTGTTGAATCCATAAGTGGTTAAAATTTTTATTTTTATACCCATAAATCTCTCGTAAGTAGTTGAAAATTCAATTTTCATCTCATTTTAAATGCTACTTTGTGTAGCGTTTCAAAGTAAACTATTATTTAAAACTTTCTTTATTTTAACAAATAGAAGTTATAGCTTGGTTTCAACTTAAAATATGTCATAATCTCTAAAATAAATTCTTCCAAACAAGATATATATTGGTTTATATCCAATATCCTCTCCTCAACTATACATGCATATTATTGAGTAGGCCTTCTTAGCTCAGTGGTAGAGAGCGTGGCTTTTAACCACGTGGTCATGGGTTCGATCCCCACAGACGGTGATTGAAATTGTAGGTTTAACAAAGCTGTATTTTCTTGATCTCGTAAGTGGTTAAAATTTTGATTTATATTAATTTTTTCATATTTGTATATTTCTTCAATCCATAAGTGGCTAAAATTTTCATTTATATACACATAAACCCGCTCGTAAGTAGTTGAAAATTTAATTTTCATCTCATTTTAAATGCTACTTTGGGTAGCGTTTCAAAGTAAACTATTATTTAAAACTTTCATTGTTTTACCAAATAGAAGTTATAGCATGGTTTCAACTTAAAATATGTCATAACCCCTAAAATAAATTCTTCCAAACAAGATAAATATTGGTTTATATCCAATATCCTCTCACACATTATATATGTATATAATTGAGTTTGCCTTCTTAGCTCAGTGGTAGAGCGCGTGGCTTTTAACCACATGGTTGTTGATTTGATCCCCACAGACGGTGAATGAAATTGTAACATTATCAAAGTTGTATTTTCTTCGTCTCGTAAGTGGTTAAAAATTTGAATCATACTAATTTTGTCATATTTCTATATTTGTTGAATCCATAAGTGGTTAAAATTTTTATTTATATACCCATAAACCCTCTCGTAAGTAGTTGAAAATTCAATTTTCATCTCATTTTAAGTGCTACTTAGGGTAGCGTTTCAAAATAACTAGTATTTTAAACTTTCTTTGTTTTACCAAATAGATGTTATAGCTTGGATTCAACTTAAAATAT
Source organism: Ipomoea nil (assembly GCF_001879475.1). Lineage (NCBI taxonomy): Eukaryota > Viridiplantae > Streptophyta > Magnoliopsida > Solanales > Convolvulaceae > Ipomoea > Ipomoea nil. The sequence continues at coordinate 15,936 of NW_017619750.1, forward strand.
GTCATAATCTCTAAAATAAATTCTACCAAACAAGATAATATTGGATTATATCCCATATCCTCTCCTAAACTATATATGCATATTATTGAGTAGGTCTTCTTAGCTCTGTGGTAGAGCGCGTGGCTTTTAACCACGTGGTTGTGGGTTCGATCCCCACAGACGGTGATTGAAATTGTATGTTTAACAAAGTTGTATTTTCTTGATCTCGTAAGTGGTTAAAAATTTGACTTATATTAATTTTTTCATATTTGTATATTTCTTCAATCCATAAGTGGCTAAAATTTTCATTTATATACACATAAACCCGCTCGTAAGTAGTTGAAAATTTAATTTTCATCTCATTTTAAATGCTACTTTGGGTAACGTTTCAAAGTAAACTATTATTTAAAAGTTTCATTGTTTTACAAAATAGAAGTTATAGCATGGTTTCAACTTAAAATATGTCAAAACCCCTAAAATAAATTCTTCCAAACAAGATAAATATTGGTTTATATCCAATATCCTCTCCCACATTATACATGTATATAATCGAGTTGGCCTTCTTAGCTCAGTGGTAGAGCGCGTGGCTTTTAACCACGTGGTTGTTGGTTTGATCCCCACAGACGGTGAATGAAATTGTAACATTATCAAAGTTGTATTTTCTTCGTCTCGTAAGTGGTTAAAAATTTGATTCATACTAATTTTGTCATATTTCTATATTTGTTGAATCCATAAGTGGTTAAAATTTTTATTTATATACGCATAAACCCTCTAGTAAGTAGTTGAAAATTAAATTTTCATCTCATTTTAAATGCTACTTTGGGTAGCGTTTCAAAGTAAACTATTATTTAAAACTTTCTTTATTTTACCAAATAGAAGTTATAGCTTGGTTTCAACTTAAAATATGTCATAATCTCTAAAATAAATTCTTACAAACAAGATATATATTGGTTTATATCCAATATCCTCTCCTCAACTATACATGCATATTATTGAGTAGGCCTTCTTAGCTCAGTGGTAGAGCGCGTGGCTTTTAACCACGTGGTCGTGGGTTCGATCCCCACAGACGGTGATTGAAATTGTAGGTTTTAACAAAGCTGTATTTTCTTGATCTCGTAAGTGGTTAAAAATTTGATTTATATTAATTTTTTCATATTTGTATATTTCTTGAATCCATAAGTGGCTAAAATTTTCATTTATATACACATAAACCCGCTCGTAAGTAGTTGAAAATTTAATTTTCATCTAATTTTAAATGCTACTTTGGGTAGCGTTTCAAAGTAAACTATTATTTAAAACCTTCATTGTTTTACCAAATAGAAGTTATAGCATGGTTTCAACTTAAAATATGTCATAACCCCTAAAATAAATTCTTCCAAACAAGATAAATATTGGTTTATATCCAATATCCTCTCTCACATTATACATGTATATAATTGAGTTGGCCTTCTTAGCTCAGTGGTAGAGCGCGTGGCTTTTAACCACATGGTTGTTGGTTTGATCCCGACAGACGGTGAATGAAATTGTAACATTATCTAAGTTTTATTTTCTTCGTCTCGTAAGTGGTTAAAAAATTGATTCATACTAATTTTGTCATATTTCTATATTTGTTGAATCCATAAGTGGTTAAAATTTTTATTTATATACCCATAAAGCCGCTCGTAAGTAGTTGAAAATTCAATTTTCATCTCATTTTAAATGCTACTTAGGGTAGCGTTTCAAAGTGAACTATTATTTAAAACTTTCTTTGTTTTAGCAAATAGAAGTTATAGCTTGGTTTCAACTTAAAATATGTCATAATCTCTAAAATAAATTCTACCAAACAAGATAATATTGGATTATATCCAATATCCTCTCCTAAACTATATATGCATATTATTGAGTAGGCCTTCTTAGCTCTGTGGTAGAGCGCGTGGCTTTTAACCACGTGGTTGTGGGTTCGATCCCCATAGACGGTGATTGAAATTGTATGTTTAACAAAGTTGTATTTTTTTGATCTCGTAAGTGGTTAAAAATTTGACTTATATTAATTTTTTCATATTTGTATATTTCTTCAATCCATAAGTGGCTAAAATTTTCATTTATATACACATAAACCCGCTCGTAAGTAGTTGAAAATTTAATTTTCATCTCATTTTAAATGCTACTTTGGGTAACGTTTCAAAGTAAACTATTATTTAAAAGTTTCATTGTTTTACAAAATAGAAGTTATAGCATGGTTTCAACTTAAAATATGTCAAAACCCCTAAAATAAATTCTTCCAAACAAGATAAATATTGGTTTATATCCAATATCCTCTCCCACATTATACATGTATATAATCGAGTTGGCCTTCTTAGCTCAGTGGTAGAGCGCGTGGCTTTTAACCACGTGGTTGTTGGTTTGATCCCCACAGACGGTGAATGAAATTGTAACATTATCAAAGTTGTATTTTCTTCGTCTCGTAAGTGGTTAAAAATTTGATTCATACTAATTTTGTCATATTTCTATATTTGTTGAATCCATAAGTGGTTAAAATTTTTATTTATATACCCATAAACCCTCTAGTAAGTAGTTGAAAATTAAATTTTCATCTCATTTTAAATGCTACTTTGGGTAGCGTTTCAAAGTAAACTATTATTTAAAACTTTCTTTATTTTACCAAATAGAAGTTATAGCTTGGTTTCAACTTAAAATATGTCATAATCTCTAAAATAAATTCTTACAAACAAGATATATATTGGTTTATATCCAATATCCTCTCCTCAACTATACATGCATATTATTGAGTAGGCCTTCTTAGCTCAGTGGTAGAGCGCGTGGCTTTTAACCACGTGGTCGTGGGTTCGATCCCCATAGACGGTGATTGAAATTGTAGGTTTTAACAAAGCTGTATTTTCTTGATCTCGTAAGTGGTTAAAAATTTGATTTATATTAATTTTTTCATATTTGTATATTTCTTGAATCCATAAGTGGCTAAAATTTTCATTTATATACACATAAACCCGCTCGTAAGTAGTTGAAAATTTAATTTTCATCTAATTTTAAATGCTACTTTGGGTAGCGTTTCAAAGTAAACTATTATTTAAAACCTTCATTGTTTTACCAAATAGAAGTTATAGCATGGTTTCAACTTAAAATATGTCATAACCCCTAAAATAAATTCTTCCAAACAAGATAAATATTGGTTTATATCCAATATCCTCTCTCACATTATACATGTATATAATTGAGTTGGCCTTCTTAGCTCAGTGGTAGAGCGCGTGGCTTTTAACCACATGGTTGTTGGTTTGATCCCGACAGACGGTGAATGAAATTGTAACATTATCAAAGTTTTATTTTCTTCGTCTCGTAAGTGGTTAAAAATTTGATTCATACTAATTTTGTCATATTTCTATATTTGTTGAATCCATAAGTGGTTGAAATTTTCATTTATATACCCATAAAGCCGCTCGTAAGTAGTTGAAAATTCAATTTTCATCTCATTTTAAATGCTACTTAGGGTAGCGTTTCAAAATAACTAGTATTTTAAACTTTCTTTGTTTTACCAAATAGATGTTATAGCTTGGATTGAACTTAAAATATGTCATAATCTCTAAAATAAATTCTACCAAACAAGATAATATTGGATTATATCCAATATCCTCTCCTAAACTATATATGCATATTATTAAGTAGGCCTTCTTAGCTCTGTGGTAGAGCGCGTGGCTTTTAACCACGTGGATGTGGGTTCGATCCCCACAGACGGTGATTGAAAATGTATGTTTAACAAAGTTGTATTTTCTTGATCTCGTGAGTGGTTAAAAATTTGATTTATATTAATTTTTTCATATTTGTATATTTCTTCAATCCATAAGTGGCTAAAATTTTCATTTATATACACATAAACCCGCTCGTAAGTAGTTGAAAATTTAATTTTCATCTCATTTTAAATGCTACTTTGGGTAACGTTTCAAAGTAAACTATTATTTAAAAGTTTCATTGTTTTACAAAATAGAAGTTATAGCATGGTTTCAACTTAAAATATGTCAAAACCCCTAAAATAAATTCTTCCAAACAAGATAAATATTGGTTTATATCCAATATCCTCTCCCACATTATACATGTATATAATCGAGTTGGCCTTCTTAGCTCAGTGGTAGAGCGCGTGGCTTTTAACCACGTGGTTGTTGGTTTGATCCCCACAGACGGTGAATGAAATTGTAACATTATCAAAGTTGTATTTTCTTCGTCTCGTAAGTGGTTAAAAATTTGATTCATACTAATTTTGTCATATTTCTATATTTGTTGAATCCATAAGTGGTTAAAATTTTTATTTATATACGCATAAACCCTCTAGTAAGTAGTTGAAAATTAAATTTTCATCTCATTTTAAATGCTACTTTGGGTAGCGTTTCAAAGTAAACTATTATTTAAAACTTTCTTTATTTTACCAAATAGAAGTTATAGCTTGGTTTCAACTTAAAATATGTCATAATCTCTAAAATAAATTCTTACAAACAAGATATATATTGGTTTATATCCAATATCCTCTCCTCAACTATACATGCATATTATTGAGTAGGCCTTCTTAGCTCAGTGGTAGAGCGCGTGGCTTTTAACCACGTGGTCGTGGGTTCGATCCCCACAGACGGTGATTGAAATTGTAGGTTTTAACAAAGCTGTATTTTCTTGATCTCGTAAGTGGTTAAAAATTTGATTTATATTAATTTTTTCATATTTGTATATTTCTTGAATCCATAAGTGGCTAAAATTTTCATTTATATACACATAAACCCGCTCGTAAGTAGTTGAAAATTTAATTTTCATCTAATTTTAAATGCTACTTTGGGTAGCGTTTCAAAGTAAACTATTATTTAAAACCTTCATTGTTTTACCAAATAGAAGTTATAGCATGGTTTCAACTTAAAATATGTCATAACCCCTAAAATAAATTCTTCCAAACAAGATAAATATTGGTTTATATCCAATATCCTCTCTCACATTATACATGTATATAATTGAGTTGGCCTTCTTAGCTCAGTGGTAGAGCGCGTGGCTTTTAACCACATGGTTGTTGGTTTGATCCCGACAGACGGTGAATGAAATTGTAACATTATCAAAGTTTTATTTTCTTCGTCTCGTAAGTGGTTAAAAATTTGATTCATACTAATTTTGTCATATTTCTATATTTGTTGAATCCATAAGTGGTTAAAATTTTCATTTATATACCCATAAAGCCGCTCGTAAGTAGTTGAAAATTCAATTTTCATCTCATTTTAAATGCTACTTAGGGTAGCGTTTCAAAATAACTAGTATTTTAAACTTTCTTTGTTTTACCAAATAGATGTTATAGCTTGGATTCAACTTAAAATATGTCATAATCTCTAAAATAAATTCTACCAAACAAGATAATATTGGATTATATCCAATATCCTCTCCTAAACTATATATGCATATTATTGAGTAGGCCTTCTTAGCTCTGTGGTAGAGCGCGTGGCTTTTAACCACGTGGTTGTGGGTTCGATCCCCACAGACGGTGATTGAAAATGTATGTTTAACAAAGTTGTATTTTCTTGATCTTGTGAGTGGTTAAAAATTTGATTTATATTAATTTTTTCATATTTGTATATTTCTTCAATCCATAAGTGGCTAAAATTTTCATTTATATACACATAAACCCGCTCGTAAGTAGTTGAAAATTTAATTTTCATCTCATTTTAAATGCTACTTTGGGTAACGTTTCAAAGTAAACTATTATTTAAAAGTTTCATTGTTTTACAAAATAGAAGTTATAGCATGGTTTCAACTTAAAATATGTCAAAACCCCTAAAATAAATTCTTCCAAACAAGATAAATATTGGTTTATATCCAATATCCTCTCCCACATTATACATGTATATAATCGAGTTGGCCTTCTTAGCTCAGTGGTAGAGCGCGTGGCTTTTAACCACGTGGTTGTTGGTTTGATCCCCACAGACGGTGAATGAAATTGTAACATTATCAAATTTGTATTTTCTTCGTCTCGTAAGTGGTTAAAAATTTGATTCATACTAATTTTGTCATATTTCTATATTTGTTGAATCCATAAGTGGTTAAAATTTTTATTTATATACGCATAAACCCTCTAGTAAGTAGTTGAAAATTAAATTTTCATCTCATTTTAAATGCTACTTTGGGTAGCGTTTCAAAGTAAACTATTATTTAAAACTTTCTTTATTTTACCAAATAGAAGTTATAGCTTGGTTTCAACTTAAAATATGTCATAATCTCTAAAATAAATTCTTACAAACAAGATATATATTGGTTTATATCCAATATCCTCTCCTCAACTATACATGCATATTATTGAGTAGGCCTTCTTAGCTCAGTGGTAGAGCGCGTGGCTTCTAACCACGTGGTCGTGGGTTTGATCCCCACAGACGGTGATTGAAATTGTAGGTTTTAACAAAGCTGTATTTTCTTGATCTCGTAAGTGGTTAAAAATTTGATTTATATTAATTTTTTCATATTTGTATATTTCTTGAATCCATAAGTGGCTAAAATTTTCATTTATATACACATAAACCCGCTCGTAAGTAGTTGAAAATTTAATTTTCATCTCATTTTAAATGCTACTTTGGGTAACGTTTCAAAGTAAACTATTATTTAAAAGTTTCATTGTTTTACAAAATAGAAGTTATAGCATGGTTTCAACTTAAAATATGTCAAAACCCCTAAAATAAATTCTTCCAAACAAGATAAATATTGGTTTATATCCAATATCCTCTCCCACATTATACATGTATATAATCGAGTTGGCCTTCTTAGCTCAGTGGTAGAGCGCGTGGCTTTTAACCACGTGGTTGTTGGTTTGATCCCCACAGACGGTGAATGAAATTGTAACATTATCAAATTTGTATTTTCTTCGTCTCGTAAGTGGTTAAAAATTTGATTCATACTAATTTTGTCATATTTCTATATTTGTTGAATCCATAAGTGGTTAAAATTTTTATTTATATACGCATAAACCCTCTAGTAAGTAGTTGAAAATTAAATTTTCATCTCATTTTAAATGCTACTTTGGGTAGCGTTTCAAAGTAAACTATTATTTAAAACTTTCTTTATTTTACCAAATAGAAGTTATAGCTTGGTTTCAACTTAAAATATGTCATAATCTCTAAAATAAATTTTTACAAACAAGATATATATTTGTTTATATCCAATATCCTCTCCTCAACTATACATGCATATTATTGAGTAGGCCTTCTTAGCTCAGTGGTAGAGCGCGTGGCTTTTAACCACGTGGTCGTGGGTTCGATCCCCACAGACGGTGATTGAAATTGTAGGTTTTAACAAAGCTGTATTTTCTTGATCTCGTAAGTGGTTAAAAATTTGATTTATATTAATTTTTTCATATTTGTATATTTCTTGAATCCATAAGTGGCTAAAATTTTCATTTATATACACATAAACCCGCTCGTAAGTAGTTGAAAATTTAATTTTCATCTAATTTTAAATGCTACTTTGGGTAGCGTTTCAAAGTAAACTATTATTTAAAACCTTCATTGTTTTACCAAATAGAAGTTATAGCATGGTTTCAACTTAAAATATGTCATAACCCCTAAAATAAATTCTTCCAATCAAGATAAATATTGGTTTATATCCAATATCCTCTCTCACATTATACATGTATATAATTGAGTTGGCCTTCTTAGCTCAGTGGTAGAGCGCGTGGCTTTTAACCACATGGTTGTTGGTTTGATCCCGACAGACGGTGAATGAAATTGTAACATTATCAAAGTTTTATTTTCTTCGTCTCGTAAGTGGTTAAAAATTTGATTCATACTAATTTTGTCATATTTCTATATTTGTTGAATCCATAAGTGGTTAAAATTTTCATTTATATACCCATAAAGCCGCTCGTAAGTAGTTGAAAATTAAATTTTCATCTCATTTTAAATGCTACTTTGGGTAGCGTTTCAAAGTAAACTATTATTTAAAACTTTCTTTATTTTACCAAATAGAAGTTATAGCTTGGTTTCAACTTAAAATATGTCATAATCTCTAAAATAAATTCTTACAAACAAGATATATATTGGTTTATATCCAATATCCTCTCCTCAACTATACATGCATATTATTGAGTAGGCCTTCTTAGCTCAGTGGTAGAGCGCGTGGCTTTTAACCACGTGGTCGTGGGTTCGATCCCCACAGACGGTGATTGAAATTGTAGGTTTTAACAAAGCTGTATTTTCTTGATCTCGTAAGTGGTTAAAAATTTGATTTATATTAATTTTTTCATATTTGTATATTTCTTGAATCCATAAGTGGCTAAAATTTTCATTTATATACACATAAACCCGCTCGTAAGTAGTTGAAAATTTAATTTTCATCTCATTTTAAATGCTACTTTGGGTAACGTTTCAAAGTAAACTATTATTTAAAAGTTTCATTGTTTTACAAAATAGAAGTTATAGCATGGTTTCAACTTAAAATATGTCAAAACCCCTAAAATAAATTCTTCCAAACAAAATAAATATTGGTTTATATCCAATATCCTCTCCCACATTATACATGTATATAATCGAGTTGGCCTTCTTAGCTCAGTGGTAGAGCGCGTGGCTTTTAACCACGTGGTTGTTGGTTTGATCCCCACAGACGGTGAATGAAATTGTAACATTATCAAATTTGTATTTTCTTCGTCTCGTAAGTGGTTAAAAATTTGATTCATACTAATTTTGTCATATTTCTATATTTGTTGAATCCATAAGTGGTTAAAATTTTTATTTATATACGCATAAACCCTCTAGTAAGTAGTTGAAAATTAAATTTTCATCTCATTTTAAATGCTACTTTGGGTAGCGTTTCAAAGTAAACTATTATTTAAAACTTTCTTTATTTTACCAAATAGAAGTTATAGCTTGGTTTCAACTTAAAATATGTCATAATCTCTAAAATAAATTCTTACAAACAAGATATATATTGGTTTATATCCAATATCCTCTCCTCAACTATACATGCATATTATTGAGTAAGCCTTCTTAGCTCAGTGGTAGAGCGCGTGGCTTTTAACCACGTGGTCGTGGGTTCGATCCCCACAGACGGTGATTGAAATTGTAGGTTTTAACAAAGCTGTATTTTCTTGATCTCGTAAGTGGTTAAAAATTTGATTTATATTAATTTTTTCATATTTGTATATTTCTTGAATCCATAAGTGGCTAAAATTTTCATTTATATACACATAAACCCGCTCGTAAGTAGTTGAATATTTAATTTTCATCTAATTTTAAATGCTACTTTGGGTAGCGTTTCAAAGTAAACTATTATTTAAAACCTTCATTGTTTTACCAAATAGAAGTTATAGCATGGTTTCAACTTAAAATATGTCATAACCCCTAAAATAAATTCTTCCAATCAAGATAAATATTGGTTTATATCCAATATCCTCTCTCACATTATACATGTATATAATTGAGTTGGCCTTCTTAGCTCAGTGGTAGAGCGCGTGGCTTTTAACCACATGGTTGTTGGTTTGATCCCGACAGACGGTGAATGAAATTGTAACATTATCAAAGTTTTATTTTCTTCGTCTCGTAAGTGGTTAAAAATTTGATTCATACTAATTTTGTCATATTTCTATATTTGTTGAATCCATAAGTGGTTAAAATTTTCATTTATATACCCATAAAGCCGCTCGTAAGTAGTTGAAAATTAAATTTTCATCTCATTTTAAATGCTACTTTGGGTAGCGTTTCAAAGTAAACTATTATTTAAAACTTTCTTTATTTTACCAAATAGAAGTTATAGCTTGGTTTCAACTTAAAATATGTCATAATCTCTAAAATAAATTCTTTCAAACAAGATATATATTGGTTTATATCCAATATCCTCTCCTCAACTATACATGCATATTATTAAGTAGGCCTTCTTAGCTCAGTGGTAGAGTGCGTGGCTTTTAACCACGTGGTCGTGGGTTCGATCCCCACAGACGGTGATTGAAATTGTAGGTTTAACAAAGCTGTATTTTCTTGATCTCGTAAGTGGTTAAAAATTTGATTTATATTAATTTTTTCATATTTGTATATTTCTTGAATCCATAAGTGGCTAAAATTTTCATTTATATACACATAAACCCGCTCGTAAGTAGTTGAAAATTTAATTTTCATCTCATTTTAAATGCTACTTTGGGTAGCGTTTCAAAGTAAACTATTATTTAAAACTTTCATTGTTTTACCAAATAGAAGTTATAGCATGGTTTCAACTTAAAATATGTCATAACCCCTAAAATATATTCTTCCAAACAAGATAAATATTGGTTTATATCCAATATCCTCTCCCACATTATACATGTATATAATTGAGTTGGCCTTCTTAGCTCAGTGGTAGAGCGCGTGGCTTTTAATCACATGGTTGTTGGTTTGATCCCCACAGACGGTGAATGAAATTGTAACATTATCAAAGTTTTATTTTCTTCGTCTCGTAAGTGGTTAAAAATTTGATTCATTCTAATTTTGTCATATTTGTATATTTGTTGAATCCATAAGTGGTTAAAATTTTCATTTATATACCCATAAACCCGCTCGTAAGTAGTTGAAAATTCAATTTTCATCTCATTTTAAATGCTACTTTGGGTAGCGTTTCAAAGTGAACTATTATTTTAAACTTTCTTTATTTTACCAAATAGAAGTTATAGCTTGGTTTCAACTTAAAATATGTCATAATCTCTAAAATAAATACTTCCAAACAAGATAAAATATTGGTTTATATCCAATATCCTCTCCTAAACTATACATGCATATTATTGAGTAGGCTTTCTTAGTTCAGTGGTAGAGCGCGTGGCTTTTAACCACGTGGTCGTGGGTTTGATCCCCACAGATGGTGAATGAAATTGTAACATTATCAAAGTTGTATTTTCTTTGTCTCATAAGTAGTGGTTTAAATTTTGATTTATACAAATTTTGTCATATTTGTATATTTCTTAAATCTAAAAAGTGGTTAAAATTTTCATTTATACAAGCATAAACCCTCTCGTAAGTAGTTGAAAATTTAATTTTCATCTCATTTTTAATGCTACTTTGGGTAGCGTTTCAAAGTAAACTATTATTTAAAACTTTCATTGTTTTACCAAATAGAAGTTATAGCATGGTTTCAACTTAAAATATGTCATAACCCCTAAAATAAATTCTTCCAAACAAGATAAATATTGGTTTATATCCAATATCCTCTCTCACATTATACATGTATATAATTGAGTTGGCCTTCTTAGCTCAGTGGTAGAGTGCGTGGCTTTTAACCACGTGGTTGTTGGTTTGATCCCCACAGACGGTGAATGAAATTGTAACATTATCAAAGTTGTATTTTCTTCGTCTCGTAAGTGGTTAAAAATTTGATTCATACTAATTTTGTCATATTTGTATATTTGTTGAATCCATAAGTGGTTAAAATTTTTATTTATATACCCATAAACCCTCTCGTAAGTAGTTGAAAATTCAATTTTCATCTCATTTTAAATGCTACTTAGGGTAGCGTTTCTAAATTAACTAGTATTTTAAACTTTCTTTGTTTTACCAAATAGAAGTTATAGCTTGGATTCAACTTAAAATATGTCATAATCTCTAAAATAAATTCTACCAAACAAGATAATATTGGTTTATATCCAATATTCTCTCCTCAACTATACATGCATATTATTGAGGTGGCCTTCTTAACTCGATGGTAGAGCGCACGGCTTTTAACCATGTGGTCGTGGGTTCGATCCCCACAGACGGTGATTGAAATTGTAGGTTTAACAAAGTTGTATTTTCTCGATCTCGTAAGTGGTTAAAAATTTGATTTATATTAATTTTGTCATATTTGTATATTTGTTGAATCCATAAGTGGTTAAAATTTTCATTTATATACACAAAAACCTGCTCGTAAGTAGTTGAAAATTTAATTTTCATCTCATTTTAGATGCAACTTTGGGTAGCGTTTCAAAGTAAACTATTATTTAAAACTTTCATTGTTTTACCAAATAGAAGTTATAGCCTGGTTTCAACTTAAAATATGTCATAATCTCTAAAATAAATTCGTCCAAACAAGATAAATATTGGTTTATATCCAATATCCTCTCCCACATTATACATGTATATAATTGAGTTGGCCTTCTTAGCTCAGTGGTAGAGCGCGTGGCTTTTAACCACGTGGTTGTGGGTTTGATCCCCATAGACGGTGAATGAAATTGTAACATTATTAAAGTTGTATTTTCTTCATCTCGTAAGTGGTTAAAAATTTGATTCATACTAATTTTGTCATATTTGTATATTTGTTGAATCCATAAGTGGTTAAAATTTTCATTTATATACACATAAACCTGCTCGTAAGTAGTTGAAAATTTAATTTTCATCTCATTTTAGATGCAACTTTGGGTAGCGTTTCAAAGTAAACTATTATTTAAAACTTTCATTGTTTTACCAAATAGAAGTTATAGCCTGGTTTCAACTTAAAATATGTCATAATCTCTAAAATAAATTCGTCCAAACAAGATAAATATTGGTTTATATCCAATATCCTCTCCCATATTATACATGTATATAATTGAGTTGGCCTTCTTAGCTTAGTGGTAGAGCGCGTGGCTTTTAACCACGTGGTTGTGGGTTTGATCCCCATTGACGGTGAATGAAATTGTAACATTATTAAAGTTGTATTTTCTTCGTCTCGTAAGTGGTTAAAAATTTGATTCATACTTATTTTGTCATATTTGTATATTTGTTGAATCCATAAGTGGTTAAAATTTTTATTTATATACCCATAAACCCTCTCGTAAGTAGTTGAAAATTCAATTTTCATCTCATTTTAAATGCTACTTAGGGTAGCGTTTCTAAATTAACTAGTATTTTAAACTTTCTTTGTTTTACCAAATAGAAGTTATAGCTTGGATTCAACTTAAAATATGTCATAATCACTAAAATAAATTCTACCAAACAAGATAATATTGGTTTATATCCAATATCCTCTCCTCAACTATACATGCATATTATTGAGTTGGCCTTCTTAACTCGGTGGTAGAGCGCACGGCTTTTAACCATGTGGTCGTGGGTTCGATCCCCACAGACGGTGATTGAAATTGTAGGTTTAACAAAGTTGTATTTTCTCGATCTCGTAAGTGGTTAAAAATTTGATTTATATTAATTTTGTCATATTTGTATATTTGTTGAATCCATAAGTGGTTAAAATTTTCATTTATATACACATAAACCTGCTCGTAAGTAGTTGAAAATTTAATTTTCATCTCATTTTAGATGCAACTTTGGGTAGCGTTTCAAAGTAAACTATTATTTAAAACTTTCATTGTTTTACCAAATAGAAGTTATAGCCTGGTTTCAACTTAAAATATGTCATAATCTCTAAAATAAATTCGTCCAAACAAGATAAATATTGGTTTATATCCAATATCCTCTCCCACATTATACATGTATATAATTGAGTTGGCCTTCTTAGCTCAGTGGTAGAGCGCGTGGCTTTTAACCACGTGGTTGTGGGTTTGATCCCCATAGACGGTGAATGAAATTGTAACATTATTAAAGTTGTATTTTCTTCATCTCGTAAGTGGTTAAAAATTTGATTCATACTAATTTTGTCATATTTGTATATTTGTTGAATCCATAAGTGGTTAAAATTTTCATTTATATACACATAAACCTGCTCGTAAGTAGTTGAAAATTTAATTTTCATCTCATTTTAGATGCAACTTTGGGTAGCGTTTCAAAGTAAACTATTATTTAAAACTTTCATTGTTTTACCAAATAGAAGTTATAGCCTGGTTTCAACTTAAAATATGTCATAATCTCTAAAATAAATTCGTCCAAACAAGATAAATATTGGTTTATATCCAATATCCTCTCCCATATTATACATGTATATAATTGAGTTGGCCTTCTTAGCTTAGTGGTAGAGCGCGTGGCTTTTAACCACGTGGTTGTGGGTTTGATCCCCATTGACGGTGAATGAAATTGTAACATTATTAAAGTTGTATTTTCTTCGTCTCGTAAGTGGTTAAAAATTTGATTCATACTTATTTTGTCATATTTGTATATTTGTTGAATCCATAAGTGGTTAAAATTTTTATTTATATACCCATAAACCCTCTCGTAAGTAGTTGAAAATTCAATTTTCATCTCATTTTAAATGCTACTTAGGGTAGCGTTTCTAAATTAACTAGTATTTTAAACTTTCTTTGTTTTACCAAATAGAAGTTATAGCTTGGATTCAACTTAAAATATGTCATAATCACTAAAATAAATTCTACCAAACAAGATAATATTGGTTTATATCCAATATCCTCTCCTCAACTATACATGCATATTATTGAGTTGGCCTTCTTAACTCGGTGGTAGAGCGCACGGCTTTTAACCATGTGGTCGTGGGTTCGATCCCCACAGACGGTGATTGAAATTGTAGGTTTAACAAAGTTGTATTTTCTCGATCTCGTAAGTGGTTAAAAATTTGATTTATATTAATTTTGTCATATTTGTATATTTGTTGAATCCATAAGTGGTTAAAATTTTCATTTATATACACATAAACCTGCTCGTAAGTAGTTGAAAATTTAATTTTCATCTCATTTTAGATGCAACTTTGGGTAGCGTTTCAAAGTAAACTATTATTTAAAACTTTCATTGTTTTACCAAATAGAAGTTATAGCCTGGTTTCAACTTAAAATATGTCATAATCTCTAAAATAAATTCGTCCAAACAAGATAAATATTGGTTTATATCCAATATCCTCTCCCACATTATACATGTATATAATTGAGTTGGCCTTCTTAGCTCAGTGGTAGAGCGCGTGGCTTTTAACCACGTGGTTGTGGGTTTGATCCCCATAGATGGTGAATGAAATTGTAACATTATTAAACTTGTATTTTCTTCGTCTCGTAAGTGGTTAAAAATTTGATTCATACTAATTTTGTCATATTTGTATATTTGTTGAATCCATAAGTGGTTAAAATTTTTATTCATATACCCATAAACCCTCTCGTAAGTAGTTGAAAATTGAATTTTCATCTCATTTTAAATGCTACTTAGGGTAGCGTTTCAAAATTAACTAGTATTTTAAACTTTCTTTGTTTTACCAAATAGAAGTTATAGCTTGGATTCAACTTAAAATATGTCATAATCTCTAAAATAAATTCTACCAAACAAGATAATATTGGTTTATATCCAATATCCTCTCCTCAACTATACATGCATATTATTGAGTAGGCCTTCTTAGCTCAGTGGTAGAGCGCGTGGCTTTTAACCACGTGGTTGTGGGTTCGATCGCCACAGACGGTGGTTGAAATTGTAGGTTTGAAATTGTAACATTATTAAAGTTGTATTTTCTTCGTCTCGTAAGTGGTTAAAAATTTGATTCATACTAATTTTGTCATATTTGTATATTTGTTGAATCCATAAGTGGTTAAAATTTTTATTTATATACCCATAAACCCTCTCGTAAGTAGTTGAAAATTCAATTTTCATCTCATTTTAAATGCTACTTAGGGTAGCGTTTCTAAATTAACTAGTATTTTAAACTTTCTTTGTTTTACCAAATAGAAGTTATAGCTTGGATTCAACTTAAAATATGTCATAATCTCTAAAATAAATTCTACCAAACAAGATAATATTGGTTTATATCCAATATCCTCTCCTCAACTATACATGCATATTATTGAGTAGGCTTTCTTAGCTCAGTGGTAGAGCGCGTGGCTTTTAACCACGTGGTTGTGGGTTCGATCCCCACAGACGGTGATTGAAATTGTAGGTTTAATAAAGTTGTATTTTCTTGATCTCGTAAGTGGTTAAAAATTTGACTTATATTAATTTTTTCATATTTGTATATTTGTTGAATCCATAAGTGGCTAAAATTTTCATTTATATACACATAAACCCGCTCGTAAGTAGTTGAAAATTTAAGTTTCATCTCATTTTAAATGCTACTTTGGGTAGCGTTTCAAAGTAAACTATTATTTAAAACTTTCATTGTTTTACCAAATAGAAGTTATAGCATGGTTTCAACTTAAAATATGTCATAACCCCTAAAATAAATTCTTCCAAACAAGATAAATATTGGTTTATATCCAATATCCTCTCCCACATTATACATGTATATAATTGAGTTGGCCTTCTTAGCTCAGTGGTAGAGCGCGTAGCTTTGAACCACGTGGTTGTTGGTTTGATCCCCACAGACGGTGAATGAAATTGTAACATTATCAAAGTTGTATTTTCTTCGTCTCGTAAGTGGTTAAAAATTTGATTCATACTAATTTTGTCATATTTCTATATTTGTTGAATCCATAAGTGGTTAAATTTGTTTTTTTTTTGTTGTATTGCAGGTTAGTTGGCCTTAGCCTCCTTGAGTTCGGTGAACTCGTGAAGAACAAAAGCAGAGGAAAGGAGTAGAGATATATGTGAGATGAATGTTGTATTCTCATTAGCCACTCTCTTTAGTTACAAGAGTACAGAATATAAAGGACTCAATGTAATAAATACAATAAATGTATATAACTGTTACATCTGTTACATTCCGTTACAAATATAAATGTCCATAAATAGTGGTTTTATAACACTCCCCCTTGGACATTATTTTGCCATAATCATGTCTCGTTAAAAACTTGCTAGGAAAACCCTGTGGGAAAAACCTAGACAAGAAAAGAGTACAATAAAATATATATTCATGCCTCATTAAAAACTTCACTAGGAAAACCACGTGGGAAAAACCTAGTTGAAGAAAAGAGTACATGATATATGTAAAAACATATATTGTATTTGGTCGCCTCATTAAAAACCCTAACTTAAGAAAACCCTGTGGGAAAAACTTAGTTAAGGGAAAAAGAGTACAACCATAAGCCTTCAGGGCGCAAACTGCATAATCTTCAGGATTCGAGGGTTTGTCCATTTAAGCACTAATTTTGCAATATTTTCCCATTTACATCATTAATATCATACTCATGCCTCATTAAAAACCACACTAGAAAACCCAATGGGAGAAAACTAGTGAGGAAAAGAGTACATGATATTTATGCATTTATGTGTTGCAAATAATGCGCAACCATTAGTCTTTTATGACTTAATCTTCAAGATTTTACGTTCAATCTTCCGGATTGATTCGAGTAAATGTAATCTTCAGGATTTTACGTTCAATCTTCCGGATTGATTCGAGTAAATGTACTTCCCGTCTCCCCCTGAAGATAACAATCTTCAAGTTCTACATATATTTCAAAATTTGAAGGGATGGATTGGACAAATCTTCTGGATTGTCACTAGAGTAGTGTACAATAATCTTATGGCTCTTCTAGAGCTCATATAACATTTGTGCAACACAAGTGTTATTGTCCTCATTTTGAACATTTAGAGAAATTCATTGTATAACCAGTTTGGACTTGGCATTGCGGGGATCAAACAAAACAGCCAGTACCCAAGTAGCCTATTAAAACCGTATCATGGTTTCTTACATAAGTGTCATGTCTTTGTATCTCGAAGATACCGGAGGATATGTTAATCATTATTCAAGTACTTCATTTGTAGGGGGAGCACTAGATTTTGCTAGCAATTTCATCGCAAATATGTTGCGATTATAGAACTTCTGGTTCTATAATGGTGCTCCAACGATAATGAAGTAAGGGACTTCGAGTCCAAAAAGGTTCCTTATCTGCTTCAAGATATTATTAGGCAACCTTTAGTTTGATAAAACATGACACTTATATGCATATAGACATGTACAAAAAACATTTTTAGATGTAGACTGACTGGTGTATAAAAAAAACTTCAAAGAAAAACTCGATCTTCAAGTCGAGATAATACTTATAGCTTTTACAAGCTTTTTATTTCAAAAGTCTCAGTCTTTAAACATGAACTGACATTATCAAGCTCATTATATATTGATGTTTACACCATCAATAATGACTGAGATAATAAATAATAAATAAGTTCATTATCAACCCTTTATTGAGCACACAATGGTACATATTATTCCTTCAATGAGGATATTAACTCCATTCGCAACCCTTTAAAGAGTAAATAATGACACATAATAATACTTAAATAAATCCTCATTTCGAGAATTATGAATCCATCAGGGATTTCTCAAGATAAATTTAACTGCATATCTAAATTTATTATTCTGCCAATTGTATTATGTAGCGGAACTTAATGACATTTACCATGGGAGAGTATATTTGATTAAAATCAATTAAGGGTCTCTGCGTGGACCCATAGGCTACAAACTCGCTTTATCACCTCATTATTCTTATTTCTCTTTCATGCACACACCCATTTGTAACCTTCAGGGTTAACGCTCAAATGGTGTATTGTTATAAAGATAATTTATTCATTTTAGCGAGTCGAGCTATGCCTTAATTGCTCCTTTATATATTAAATAGTCATGGCACTTCTGGTGCCTAATTTTGGATCCAGATTATCATATAACGAGCAATTTGTAATGGCAATTGTGTTGTCGACAACTATAACATTTTTGTAAAACTCCCATATTTGTAAAAGTAATGGCAATTTCTAAAACAACCAGATTCTAAACATTTCCCAAAAATATTTTGATCTGGTCGTTCCGCATCCCTAGTATTACGTTTGTTTGGTGCACTTATAAGTCTTACCAGGGTTTTTCGTCATCTGGACGAACGTCTGCAGGACATAATTGTTCAAACTATTTCAAGAGTGACAATATTTCTTTACTAGATCTAGTATTATGATCCATATATCTTTCACCGATAGATCTCCTACACTTCTAGTGTCAAGGAGTATCGATAGATATGTTTGGTCCAAGGATATAGGACCTAGTCACTTCGTTTATGATCATTATGATCAATAGATGTATTTGGCAGATTATTTGCTAAAATCGCAAATAGATTATCTTTTGAACTTCTAGTTCAATCAAACTAGTACATGGATTTAAATAATGAAGATGTTTTTATTCTTATGAAATTTCTTGGCATTCCAAAAAGCTACGGAGTAGTATATTATCTCCCCCTAATGCCGAGAAACAATCTTCATTATGAATGCAGTCAACGTACCCAATTATATGCATTGATCCCCTATCATGGGCTTTCGGTATTTAACCAATATACGGGGGTTTCTTCGATAGCCCTTTTAGAGGTACGTTGTGGTGGTGATATAAAATAGACTACGCAAATAAAATAACGCAAATAGGGAAATGTTACTTCTGAAACCACGTACTAGGTAAAAAAGGGGGTATAGCAATCCTTGAGGGATTGATTTGTGATATGCATTGAGTTAGACTTGGGTAAAAAGAACTTGACTCATAGTAACGTCATAGCAATCCTTCGGGGATTGATGGGATAGGTGGACCAATTTTGGTCATGAATTTATCGTCAAGGTTCATCCTAAAGGGTGACTTAGAGAATTAAAAACCTTAATCTACCTTCTGGGCAAATAAATATACAAAACAATGAGGGCTATAAATTTAAATATCATATGCCCAAATCTCATGTCAAAGAGTTTCTATAGCAGAAACTAGCATTGTAAACATGTCATAGCCTTTAATTGTTATCACATGCAAGTTAAGGTTTAGCAACGACAGGTGCAACCTAACCATATTAAGAATTCATGCTATTTTGCCACTTATAAGTTGGGTGATGAATCTCAATAGATATGGCCTATAGCAAATCATAAATTGCCAACAAGAGAAATAACAAAATCTCTTATATGAACATAATCAAGAGATTATATGCTAAAATATGTCAATTAAAGAGAAGCATGCAATAGCATGTGATATAATTGTCCCTTATGTCTTGGACATCAAAAACTCAATTTAGTCATGCACATCATATTTGGTACACACAAGGCATCACATGACAAGAGATATTCTTATTAATTCATAAATTAGAAAAATGAGAGAAGTACCGTTCGCCGAAGAATAATGAGCACATGTTCGCTGTCGGGCCCATTCCACTACTGGAAATTATTGAATTTCCGATAGTGTTCATTCCTATTTCGGGGAGTCAAAACAGCACTTTTCCAAGCAAGCTCTCATTTTATCTCATAGTTTCATACAAGCATGAAAATATCACAAAATAGCAAGATATACAAGCTGAAAAAGGCATAAATTTTCAGAATTTTGACCTGGATTGCTGAATTTTCTGGGAACAAATGGTAACACATTTTGGTACAAAATCTTTCAGATATGTAGTTCATCAAGTCTAGAACGTACACAAAAATTTTCATGGAAATCCAAGGTCTAGAAGTATTTTTTCTAAAAATTTTCCCAACATTGCTCCAGGCAGAAAAATAATTGACAGCACAGTGCCAAAACTTTAAGTTTTATGGAATCACCAAAGCATATTTTTAACAAAATCTTTTTACAGACATCAAATACCACGAGTCTAGGTTCTCCAGAAAAAATTCCATGCCAAAAGGAGTTCAAGAAGTATTTTTCACGAATTTAATTTTCAAACTGCGCCGGGCAGAATTTTCAGGCAGTGATTACTATGTGTAAAAAAAAATCACAATTTGTTTGCTTCAGGCAAACCAACATGATGTGAGTCAATTTTGACTTTTGGAGAGTATCATAGCATTAGAAATAGAAGTTGCAAACTTCATTCATAAGTCATTAGTCACTTTAAAGATTAATCCACATTCAGGGTCTTCCAGACCTTATTAAAAAAAACCCAATGACCAAACACTTAGCATAATTTTGTCATGTACTACTACTGGAGTACAATACGACCATTGACAATGAGACCCGCATACACCAAATATCCTTCAGGGATTCACTTAGGGTTTATAAATCCTTTTAGATCAAATATCTATAATCGAGGCCTTGAGGCAAGATAAAGATAACGGGTGACTGATAAAATTAGTGCTCTTGATTTACCTTCTGGGTAAAACTATATTAAAAAAAATTAGACACTATCATTTTGTTTAAATACTCCGATTTAAGATTTATTCTAATGCCCAAAACTCATGTGAAATAATTTCTATAGCAAATTAGCACCATCAATAAACTTTTAAAACAATACAGAGCCAATTTTACATTGGGGAAACTGCCCTAGTGCTAATATTTTTAATTTGTGCTATGACTTGTTGCCTTCTGGGCAGTGCTATGTTTAGAAATTTGGCTATAATCACTTGTTGATCAAAACGATCCTTCAGGGACGGTCATATAATAAGTGCTTTATTTCTAAGCAAAAATTACATGCATTTATGCAAATTTCGATTAAAATTTACGAAAAAATCTCATCATCAAATATGAGCTATAGCAAATAATTCTAATCAACATGAGACTTAGCTTCTAAACAACATTGGCAGTATTATTAAGCACAAAATATAGGAGTTGGCAAATTTAGATTAGACACAGTACTTGCACCTCTAATATTAGTAATAATCACTGGATTAGGGTCAATATTGGATCGATCCCCACAGACGGTGATTGAAATTGTAGGTTTAACAAAGTTGTATTTTCTTGATCTCGTAAGTGGTTAAAAATTTGATTTATATTAATTTTGTAATATTTGTATATTTGTTGAATCCATAAGTGGTTAAAATTTTCATTTATATACACATAAACCCGCTCGTAAGTAGTTGAAAATTTAA
The DNA here is from genome assembly GCF_001879475.1 of Ipomoea nil. Lineage (NCBI taxonomy): Eukaryota > Viridiplantae > Streptophyta > Magnoliopsida > Solanales > Convolvulaceae > Ipomoea > Ipomoea nil. Next base: position 37,436 of record NW_017619750.1, read on the forward strand.
TTTTCATCTCATTTTAGATGCTACTTTGGGTAGCGTTTCAAAGTATACTATTATTTAAAACTTTCATTGTTTTACCAAATAGAAGTTATAGCCTGGTTTCAAGTTAAAATATGTCATAATCTCTAAAATAAATTCTTCCAAACAAGATATATATTGATTTATATCCAATATCCTCTCCTCAACTATACATCCATATTATTGAGTTGGCCTTCTTAGCTCAGTGGTAGAGCGCGTGGCTTTTAACCACGTGGTCGTGGGTTCGATCCCCACAGACGGTGATTGAAATTTTAGGTTTAAAAAAGTTGTATTTTCTTGATCTCGTAAGTGGTTAAAAATTTGATTTATATTAATTTTGTCATATTTGTATATTTGTTGAATCCATAATTGGTTAAAATTTTCATTTATATACACATAAACCCGCTCGTAAGTAGTTGAAAATTTAATTTTCATCTCATTTTAGATGCTACTTTGGGTAGCGTTTCAAAGTAAACAATTATTTAAAACTTTCTTTGTTTTACCAAATAGAAGTTATAGCCCGGTTTCAACTTAAAATATGTCATAATCTCTAAAACAAATTCTTCCAAACAAGATAAATATTGGTTTATATCCAATATCCTCTCCCACATTATACATGTATATAATTGAGTTGGCCTTCTTAACAAAGTGGTAGAGCGCGTGGCTTTTAACCACGTGGTTGTGGGTTTGATCCCCACAGACGGTGAATGAAATTGTAACATTATCAAAGTTGTATTTTCTTCGTCTCGTAAGTGGTTAAAAATTTGATTCATACTAATTTTGTCATATTTGTATATTTGTTGAATCCATAAGTGGTTAAAATTTTCATATATATACCCATAAACCCTCTCGTATGTAGTTGAAAATTCAATTTTCATCTCATTTTAAATGCTACTTTGGGTAGCGTTTCAAAGTAAACTATTATTTAAAACTTTCATTGTTTTACCAAATAGAAGTTATAGCCTGGTTTCAACGTAAAATACGTCATAATCTCTAAAATAAATTCTTCCAAACAAGATAAATATTGGTTTGTATCCAATATCCTCTACCACATTATACATGTATATAATTGAGTTGGCTTTCATAGCTCAGTGGTAGAGCGCGTGGCTTTTAACCACGTGGTTGTGGGTTTGATCCCCACAGACGGTGAATGAAATTGTCAAATTATCAAAGTAGTATTTTCTTCGTCTCGTAAGTGGATAAAAATTTGATTCATACTAATTTTGTCATATTTGTATATTTGTTGAATCCATAAGTGGTTAAAATTTTTATTTATATACCCATAAACCTCTCGTAAGTAGTTGAAAATTGAATTTTCATCTCATTTTAAATGCTACTTAGTGTAGCATTTCAAAATTAACTAGTATTTAAAACTTTCTTTGTTTTACCAAATAGAAGTTATAGCCTTGTTTCCAATTAAAATATGTCATAATCTCTAAAATAAATTCTTCGAAACAAAATAAATATTGGTTTATATCCAATATCCTCTCCCACATTATACATGTATATAATTGAGTTGACTTTCTTAGCTCAGTGGTAGAGCGCGTGGCTTTTAACCACGTGGTTGTGGGTTTGATCCCCACAGACGGTGAATGAAATTGTAACATTATCAAAGTTGTATTTTCTTCGTCTCGTATGTGGTTAAAAATTTGATTCATACTAATTTTGTCATATTTGTATATTTGTTGAATCCATAAGTGGTTAAAATTTTCATTTATATACCCATAAACCCGCTCGTAAGTAGTTGAAAATTTAATTTTCATCTCATTTTAGATGCTACTTTGGGTAGCGTTTCAAAGTAAACTATTATTTAAAACTTTCATTGTTTTACCAAATAGAAGTTATAGCCTGGTTTCAACGTAAAATACCTCATAATCTCTAAAATAAATTCTTCCAAACAAGATAAATATTGGTTTGTATCAAATATCCTCTCCCACATTATACATGTATATAATTGAGTTGGCTTTCATAGCTCAGTGGTAGAGCGCGTGGCTTTTAACCACGTGGTTGTGGGTTTGATCCCCACAGACGGTGAATGAAATTGTCAAATTATCAAATTAGTATTTTCTTCGTCTCGTAAGTGGATAAAAATTTGATTCATACTAATTTTGTCATATTTGTATATTTGTTGAATCCATAAGTGGTTAAAATTTTTATTTATATACCCATAAACCTCTTGTAAGTAGTTGAAAATTGAATTTTCATCTCATTTTAAATGCTACTTAGTGTAGCATTTCAAAATTAACTAGTATTTTAAACTTTCTTTGTTTTACCAAATAGAAGTTATAGCTTGGATTCAACTTAAAATTTGTCATAATCTCTAAAATAAATTCTACCAAACAAGATAATATTGGTTTATATCCAATATCCTCTACTCAACTATACATGCATATTATTGAGTTGGCCTTCTTAGCTCAGTGGTAGAGCACGTGGCTTTTGACAACGTGGTCGTGGGTTCGATCCCCACAGACGGTGATTGAAATTGTAGGTTTAACAAAGTTGTATTTTCTTGATCTCGTAAGTGGTTAAAAATTTGATTGATATTAATTTTGTCATATTTGTATATTTGTTGAATCCATAGGTGGTTAAAATTTTCATTTATATACCCATAAACCCGCTCGTAAGTAGTTTAAAATTCAATTTTCATCTCATTTTAAATGCTACTTAGGGTAGCGTTTTAAAATAAACTATTATTTTAAACTTTCTTTGTTTTACCTAGTAGAAGTTATAGCTTGGTTCCAACTCAAAATATGTCATAATCTCTAAAATAAATTCTTCCAAACAAGATAAATATTGGTTTATATCCAATATCCTCTCCTATATTATACACGTATATAATTTAGTTGGCCTTCTTAGATCAATGGTAGAGCACGTGGCTTTTAACAATGTGGTCATGGGTTCGATCCCCACAGAAGGTGATTGGAATTGTAGGTTTAAGAAAGTTGTATTTTCTTGATCTCGTAAGTGGTTAAAAATTTGATATATATTAATTTTGTCATATTTGTATAATTGTTGAATCCATAAGTGGTTAAAATTTTCATTTATATACCCATAAACCCGCTCGTAAGTAGTTGAAAATTCAATTTTCATCTCATTTTAAATGCTACTTAGGGTAGCGTTTTAAAATAAACTGTTATTTTAAACTTTCTTTGTTTTACCTAGTAGAAGTTATAGCTTGGTTCCAACTTAAAATATGTCATAATCTCTAAAATAAATTCTTTCAAACAAGATAATATTGGTTTATATCCAATGTCCTCTCCTCAACTAGACATGCATATTATTGAGTAGGCCTTTTTAGCTTAGTGGTAGAGCACCTGGCTTTTATACACGTGGTTGTGGGATCGATCCCCACAGACGGTGATTGAAATTGTAGGTTTAACAAATTTGTATTTTCTTGATCTCGTAAGTGGTTAAAAATTTGATTTATATTAATTTTGTCATATTTGTATATTTGTTGAATCCATAGGTGGTTAAAATTTTCATTTATATACCCATAAACCCGCTCGTAAGTAGTTTAAAATTCAATTTTCATCTCATTTTAAATGCTACTTAGGGTAGTGTTTTAAAATAAACTATTATTTTAAACTTTCTTTATTTTACCTAGTAGAAGTTATAACTTGGTTCCAACTCAAAATATGTCATAATCTCTAAAATAAATTCTTCCAAACAGGAAAAATATTGGTTTATATCCAATATCCTCTCCTACATTATACACGTATATAATTTAGTTGGTCTTCTTAGATCAGTGGTAGAGCACGTGGCTTTTGATAACGTGGTCGTGGGTTCGATCCCCACAGACGGTGATTGAAATTGTAGGTTTGACAAAGTTGTATTTTCTTGATCTCGTAAGTGGTTAAAAATTTGATTGATATTAATTTTGTCATATTTGTATATTTGTTGAATCCATAAGTGGTTAAAATTTTCATTTATATACACATAAACCCGCTCGTAAGTAATTGAAAATTCAATTTTCATCTCATTTTAAATGCTACTTTGGGTAGCATTTCAAAGTAAACTATTATTTAATACTTTCTTTGTTTTACCAAATAGAAGTTATAGCCTTGTTTCAAATTAAAATATGTCATAATCTCTAAAATAAATTCTTCGAAACAAAATAAATATTGGTTTATATCCAATATCCTCTCCCACATTATACATGTATATAATTGAGTTGGCCTTCTTAGCTCAGTGGTAGAGCGCGTGGCTTTTAACCACGTGGTTGTGGGTTTGATCCCCACAGACGGTGAATGAAATTGTAGCATTATCAAAGTTGTATTTTCTTCGTCTCGTATGTGGTTAAAAATTTGATTCATACTAATTTTGTCATATTTGTATATTTGTTGAATCCATAAGTGGTTAAAATTTTCATTTATATACCCATAAACCCGCTCGTAAGTAGTTGAAAATTTAATTTTCATCTCATTTTAGATGCTACTTTGGGTAGCGTTTCAAAGTAAACTATTATTTAAAACTTTCATTGTTTTACCAAATAGAAGTTATAGCCTGGTTTCAACGTAAAATACGTCATAATCTCTAAAATAAATTCTTCCAAACAAGATAAATATTGGTTTGTATCAAATATCCTCTCCCACATTATACATGTATATAATTGAGTTGGCTTTCATAGCTCAGTGGTAGAGCGCGTGGCTTTTAACCACGTGGTTGTGGGTTTGATCCCCACAGACGGTGAATGAAATTGTCAAATTATCAAATTAGTATTTTCTTCGTCTCGTAAGTGGATAAAAATTTGATTCATACTAATTTTGTCATATTTGTATATTTGTTGAATCCATAAGTGGTTAAAATTTTTATTTATATACCCATAAACCTCTTGTAAGTAGTTGAAAATTGAATTTTCATCTCATTTTAAATGCTACTTAGTGTAGCATTTCAAAATTAACTAGTATTTTAAACTTTCTTTGTTTTACCAAATAGAAGTTATAGCTTGGATTCAACTTAAAATTTGTCATAATCTCTAAAATAAATTCTACCAAACAAGATAATATTGGTTTATATCCAATATCCTCTACTCAACTATACATGCATATTATTGAGTTGGCCTTCTTAGCTCAGTGGTAGAGCACGTGGCTTTTGACAACGTGGTCGTGGGTTCGATCCCCACAGACGGTGATTGAAATTGTAGGTTTAACAAAGTTGTATTTTCTTGATCTCGTAAGTGGTTAAAAATTTGATTGATATTAATTTTGTCATATTTGTATATTTGTTGAATCCATAGGTGGTTAAAATTTTCATTTATATACCCATAAACCCGCTCGTAAGTAGTTTAAAATTCAATTTTCATCTCATTTTAAATGCTACTTAGGGTAGCGTTTTAAAATAAACTATTATTTTAAACTTTCTTTGTTTTACCTAGTAGAAGTTATAGCTTGGTTCCAACTCAAAATATGTCATAATCTCTAAAATAAATTCTTCCAAACAAGATAAATATTGGTTTATATCCAATATCCTCTCCTATATTATACACGTATATAATTTAGTTGGCCTTCTTAGATCAATGGTAGAGCATGTGGCTTTTAACAATGTGGTCGTGGGTTCGATCCCCACAGACGGTGATTGGAATTGTAGGTTTAAGAAAGTTGTATTTTCTTGATCTCGTAAGTGGTTAAAAATTTGATATATATTAATTTTGTCATATTTGTATATTTGTTGAATACATAAGTGGTTAAAATTTTCATTTATATACCCATAAACCCGCTCGTAAGTAGTTGAAAATTCAATTTTCATCTCATTTTAAATGCTACTTAGGGTAGCGTTTTAAAATAAACTGTTATTTTAAACTTTCTTTGTTTTACCTAGTAGAAGTTATAGCTTGGTTCCAACTTAAAATATGTCATAATCTCTAAAATAAATTCTTCCAAACAAGATAATATTGGTTTATATCCAATGTCCTCTCCTCAACTAGACATGCATATTATTGAGTAGGCCTTTTTAGCTTAGTGGTAGAGCACCTGGCTTTTATACACGTGGTTGTGGGTTCGATCCCCACAGACGGTGATTGAAATTGTAGGTTTAACAAATTTGTATTTTCTTGATCTCGTAAGTGGTTAAAAATTTGATTTATATTAATTTTGTCATATTTGTATATTTGTTGAATCCATAGGTGGTTAAAATTTTCATTTATATACCCATAAACCCGCTCGTAAGTAGTTTAAAATTCAATTTTCATCTCATTTTAAATGCTACTTAGGGTAGTGTTTTAAAATAAACTATTATTTTAAACTTTCTTTATTTTACCTAGTAGAAGTTATAACTTGGTTCCAACTCAAAATATGTCATAATCTCTAAAATAAATTCTTCCAAACAGGAAAAATATTGGTTTATATCCAATATCCTCTCCTACATTATACACGTATATAATTTAGTTGGTCTTCTTAGATCAGTGGTAGAGCACGTGGCTTTTGATAACGTGGTCGTGGGTTCGATCCCCGCAGACGGTGATTGAAATTGTAGGGTTGACAAAGTTGTATTTTCTTGATCTCGTAAGTGGTTAAAAATTTGATTGATATTAATTTTGTCATATTTGTATATTTGTTGAATCCATAAGTGGTTAAAATTTTCATTTATATACACATAAACCCGCTCGTAAGTAATTGAAAATTCAATTTTCATCTCATTTTAAATGCTACTTTGGGTAGCATTTCAAAGTAAACTATTATTTAATACTTTCTTTGTTTTACCAAATAGAAGTTATAGCCTTGTTTCAAATTAAAATATGTCATAATCTCTAAAATAAATTCTTCGAAACAAAATAAATATTGGTTTATATCCAATATCCTCTCCCACATTATACATGTATATAATTGAGTTGGCCTTCTTAGCTCAGTGGTAGAGCGCGTGGCTTTTAACCACGTGGTTGTGGGTTTGATCCCCACATACGGTGAATGAAATTGTAGCATTATCAAAGTTGTATTTTCTTCGTCTCGTATGTGGTTAAAAATTTGATTCATACTAATTTTGTCATATTTGTATATTTGTTGAATCCATAAGTGGTTAAAATTTTCATTTATATACCCATAAACCCGCTCGTAAGTAGTTGAAAATTTAATTTTCATCTCATTTTAGATGCTACTTTGGGTAGCGTTTCAAAGTAAACTATTATTTAAAACTTTCATTGTTTTACCAAATAGAAGTTATAGCCTGGTTTCAACGTAAAATACGTCATAATCTCTAAAATAAATTCTTCCAAACAAGATAAATATTGGTTTGTATCAAATATCCTCTCCCACATTATACATGTATATAATTGAGTTGGCTTTCATAGCTCAGTGGTAGAGCGCGTGGCTTTTAACCACGTGGTTGTGGGTTTGATCCCCACAGACGGTGAATGAAATTGTCAAATTATCAAATTAGTATTTTCTTCGTCTCGTAAGTGGATAAAAATTTGATTCATACTAATTTTGTCATATTTGTATATTTGTTGAATCCATAAGTGGTTAAAATTTTTATTTATATACCCATAAACCTCTTGTAAGTAGTTGAAAATTGAATTTTCATCTCATTTTAAATGCTACTTAGTGTAGCATTTCAAAATTAACTAGTATTTTAAACTTTCTTTGTTTTACCAAATAGAAGTTATAGCTTGGATTCAACTTAAAATTTGTCATAATCTCTAAAATAAATTCTACCAAACAAGATAATATTGGTTTATATCCAATATCCTCTACTCAACTATACATGCATATTATTGAGTTGGCCTTCTTAGCTCAGTGGTAGAGCACGTGGCTTTTGACAACGTGGTCGTGGGTTCGATCCCCACAGACGGTGATTGAAATTGTAGGTTTAACAAAGTTGTATTTTCTTGATCTCGTAAGTGGTTAAAAATTTGATTGATATTAATTTTGTCATATTTGTATATTTGTTGAATCCATAGGTGGTTAAAATTTTCATTTATATACCCATAAACCCGCTCGTAAGTAGTTTAAAATTCAATTTTCATCTCATTTTAAATGCTACTTAGGGTAGCGTTTTAAAATAAACTATTATTTTAAACTTTCTTTGTTTTACCTAGTAGAAGTTATAGCTTGGTTCCAACTCAAAATATGTCATAATCTCTAAAATAAATTCTTCCAAACAAGATAAATATTGGTTTATATCCAATATCCTCTCCTATATTATACACGTATATAATTTAGTTGGCCTTCTTAGATCAATGGTAGAGCGTGTGGCTTTTAACAATGTGGTCGTGGGTTCGATCCCCACAGACGGTGATTGGAATTGTAGGTTTAAGAAAGTTGTATTTTCTTGATCTCGTAAGTGGTTAAAAATTTGATATATATTAATTTTGTCATATTTGTATATTTGTTGAATACATAAGTGGTTAAAATTTTCATTTATATACCCATAAACCCGCTCGTAAGTAGTTGAAAATTCAATTTTCATCTCATTTTAAATGCTACTTAGGGTAGCGTTTTAAAATAAACTGTTATTTTAAACTTTCTTTGTTTTACCTAGTAGAAGTTATAGCTTGGTTCCAACTTAAAATATGTCATAATCTCTAAAATAAATTCTTCCAAACAAGATAATATTGGTTTATATCCAATGTCCTCTCCTCAACTAGACATGCATATTATTGAGTAGGCCTTTTTAGCTTAGTGGTAGAGCACCTGGCTTTTATACACGTGGTTGTGGGTTCGATCCCCACAGACGGTGATTGAAATTGTAGGTTTAACAAATTTGTATTTTCTTGATCTCGTAAGTGGTTAAAAATTTGATTTATATTAATTTTGTCATATTTGTATATTTGTTGAATCCATAGGTGGTTAAAATTTTCATTTATATACCCATAAACCCGCTCGTAAGTAGTTTAAAATTCAATTTTCATCTCATTTTAAATGCTACTTAGGGTAGTGTTTTAAAATAAACTATTATTTTAAACTTTCTTTATTTTACCTAGTAGAAGTTATAACTTGGTTCCAACTCAAAATATGTCATAATCTCTAAAATAAATTCTTCCAAACAGGAAAAATATTGGTTTATATCCAATATCCTCTCCTACATTATACACGTATATAATTTAGTTGGTCTTCTTAGATCAGTGGTAGAGCACGTGGCTTTTGATAACGTGGTCGTGGGTTCGATCCCCGCAGACGGTGATTGAAATTGTAGGGTTGACAAAGTTGTATTTTCTTGATCTCGTAAGTGGTTAAAAATTTGATTGATATTAATTTTGTCATATTTGTATATTTGTTGAATCCATAAGTGGTTAAAATTTTCATTTATATACACATAAACCCGCTCGTAAGTAATTGAAAATTCAATTTTCATCTCATTTTAAATGCTACTTTGGGTAGCATTTCAAAGTAAACTATTATTTAATACTTTCTTTGTTTTACCAAATAGAAGTTATAGCCTTGTTTCAAATTAAAATATGTCATAATCTCTAAAATAAATTCTTCGAAACAAAATAAATATTGGTTTATATCCAATATCCTCTCCCACATTATACATGTATATAATTGAGTTGGCCTTCTTAGCTCAGTGGTAGAGCGCGTGGCTTTTAACCACGTGGTTGTGGGTTTGATCCCCACATACGGTGAATGAAATTGTAGCATTATCAAAGTTGTATTTTCTTCGTCTCGTATGTGGTTAAAAATTTGATTCATACTAATTTTGTCATATTTGTATATTTGTTGAATCCATAAGTGGTTAAAATTTTCATTTATATACCCATAAACCCGCTCGTAAGTAGTTGAAAATTCAATTTTCATCTCATTTTAAATGCTACTTTGGGTAGCGTTTCAAAGTAAACTATTATTTAAAACTTTCTTTGTTTTACCAAATAGAAGTTATAGCTTGGTTCCAACTTAAAATATGTCATAATCTCTAAAATAAATTCTTCCAAACAAGATAAATATTGGTTTATATCCAATATCCTCTGCCACATTATACATGTATATAATTGAGTTGGCTTTCTTAGCTCAGTGGTAGAGCGCGTGGCTTTTAACCACGTGGTTGTGGGTTTGACCCCCACGGACGGTGAATGAAATTGTAACATTCTCAAAGTTGTATTTTATTGATCTCGTAAGTAGTTAAAAATTTGATATATATTAATTTTGTCATATTTGTATATTTGTTGAATCCATAAATGGTTAAAACTTTCATTTATATACACATAAACCCACTCATAAGTAGTTGAAAATTCAATTTTCATCTCATTTTAAATGCTACTTTGGGTAGCATTTCAAAGTAAACTATTATTTAAAACTTTCATTGTTTTGCAAAATAGAAGTTATAGCTTTGTTTCAACTTAAAATATGTCATAATCTCTAAAATAAATTCTTCGAAACAAAATAAATATTGGTTTATATCCAATATCCTCTCCCACATTATACATGTATATAATTGAGTTGGCCTTCTTAGCTCAGTGGTAGAGCGCGTGGCTTTTAACCACGTAGTTGTGGGTTTGATCCCCACAGACGGTGAATGAAATTGTAACATTATCAAAGTTGTATTTTCTTCGTCTCGTAAGTGGTTAAAAATTTGATTCATACTAATTTTGTCATATTTGTATATTTGTTGAATCCATAAGTGGTTAAAATTTTCATTTATATACCCATAAACCCTCTCGTAAGTAGTTGAAAATTCAATTTTCATCTCATTTTAAATGCTAATTTGGGTAGCGTTTCAAAGTAAACTATTATTTAAAACTTTCTTTGTTTTACAAAATAGAAGTTATAGCTTGGTTTCAACTTAAAATATGTCATATTCTCTCAAATAAATTCTTCCAAACAAGATATATATTGGTTTATATCCAATATCCTCTCCTCAACTATACAAGCATATTATTGAGTTGGCCTTTTTAGCTCAGTGGTAGAGCGCGTGGCTTTTAACCAAGTGGTCGTGGGTTCGATCCCCACACACGGTGATTGAAATTGTAGGTTTAACAAAGTTGTATTTTCTTGATCTCGTAAGTGGTTAAAAATTTGATTTATATTAATTTTGTCATATTTGTATATTTGTTGAATCCATAAGTGGTTAAAATTTTCATTTATATACACATAAACCCGCTCGTAAGTAGTTGAAAATTTAATTTTCATCTCATTTTAGATGCTACATTGGGTAACGTTTCAAAGTAAACTATTATTTAAAACTTTTATTGTTTTACCAAATAGAAGTTATAGCCTTGTTTCAACTTAAAATACGTCATAATCTCTAAAATAAATTCTTCCAAACAAGATAAATATTGGTTTGTATCCAATATCCTCTCCCACATTATACATGTATATAATTGAGTTGGCCTTCGTAGCTCAGTGGTAGAGCGTGTGGCTTTTAACCACGTGGTTGTGGGTTTGATCCCCACAAACGGTGAATGAAATTGTTAAATTATCAAAGTTGTATTTTCTTCGTCTCGTAAGTGGTTAAAATTTTGATTCATACTAATTTTGTCATATTTGTATATTTGTTGAATCCATAAGTGGTTAAAATTTTTATTTATATACCCATAAACCCTCTCGTAAGTAGTTGAAAATTGAATTTTCATCTCATTTTAAATGCTACTTCGTGTAGCATTTCAAAATAAACTAGTATTTTAAACTTTCTTTGTTTTACCAAATAGAAGTTATAGCTTGGATTCAACTTAAAATTTGTCATAATCTCTAAAATAAATTCTACCAAACAAGATAATATTGGTTTAAATCCAATATCCTCTCCTCAACTATACATGCATATTATTGAGTAGGCCTTCTTAGCTTAGGGGTAGAGCACATGGCTTTTAACCACTTGGTCGTGGGTTCGATCCCCACAGACGGTGATTGAAACTGTAGGTTTAACAAAGTTGTATTTTCTTGATCTCGTAAGTGGTTAAAAATTTGATTTATATTAATTTTGTCATATTTGTATATTTGTTGTATCCATAAGTGGTTAAAATTTTAATTTATATACACATAAACCCGTTGGTAAGTAGTTGAAAATTTAATTTTCATCTCATTTTAGATGCTACTTTGGGTAGCGTTTCAAAGTAAACTATTATTTAAAACTTTCATTGTTTTACCAAATAGAAGTTATAGCCTGGTTTCAACTTAAAATATGTCATAATCTCTAAAATAAATTCTTCCAAACAAGATATATATTGATTTATATCCAATATCCTCCCCTCAACTATACATGCATATTATTGAGTTGGCCTTCTTAGCTCAGTGGTAGATCGCGTGGCTTTTAACCACGTGGTCGTGGGTTCGATCCCCACAGACGGTGATTGAAATTTTAGGTTAAAAAATGTTGTATTTTCTTGATCTCGTAAGTGGTTAAAAATTTGATTTATATTAATTTTGTCATATTTGTATATTTGTTGAATCCATAAGTGGTTAAAATTTTCATTTATATACACATAAACCCGCTCGTAAGTAGTTGAAAATTTAATTTTCATCTCATTCTAGATGCTACTTTGGGTAGCGTTTCAAAGTAAACTATTATTTAAAACTTTCATTGTTTTACCAAATAGAAGTTATAGCCTGGTTTCAACTTAAAATATGTCATAATCTCTAAAACAAATTCTTCCAAACAAGATAAATATTGGTTTATATCCAATATCCTCTCCCACATTATACATGTATATAATTGAGTTGGTCTTCTTAACAAAGTGGTAGAGCGCGTGGCTTTTAACCACGTGGTTGTGGGTTTGATCCCCACAGACGGTGAATGAAATTGTAACATTATCAAAGTTGTATTTTCTTCGTCTCGTAAGTGGTTAAAAATTTGATTCATACTAATTTTGTCATATTTGTATATTTGTTGAATCCATAAGTGGTTAAAATTTTCATATATATATACCCATAAACCCTCTCGTAAGTAGTTGAAAATTCAATTTTCATCTCATTTTAAATGCTACTTTGGTTAGCGTTTCAAAGTAAACTATTATTTAAAACATTCTTTGTTTTACCAAATAGAAGTTATAGCTTGGTTTCAACTTAAAATATGTCATAATCTCTAAAATAAATTCTTCCAAACAAGATATATATTGGTTTATATCCAATATCCACTCCTCAACTATAAATGCATATTATTGAGTTGGCCTTCTTAGCTTAGTGGTAGAGCGCGTGGCTTTTACCCACGTGGTTGTGGGTTTGATCCCCACGGACGGTGAATGAAATTGTAACATTCTCAAAGTTGTATTTTCTTCGTCTCGTAAGTGGTTAAAATTTTGATTTATATTAATTTTGTCATACTTGTATATTTGTTGAATCCATAAGTGGTTAAAATTTTCATTTATAAACCCATAAACCCTCTCGTAAGTAGTTGAAAATTCAATTTTCATCTCATTTTAAATGCTACTTTGGGTAGCGTTTCAAAGTAAACTATTACTTGAAACTTTTTGTGTTTTACCAAATAGAAGTTATAGCTTGGTTTCAACTTAAAATATGTCATAATCTCTAAAATAAATTCTTCCAAACAAGATATATATTGGTTTATATCCAATATCCTCTCCTCAACTATACATGCATATTATTGAGTTCGCTTTCTTAGCTCAGATGTAGAGCTTGTGGTTTTTAACCACGTGGTCGTGGGTTCGATCCCCAAAGACGGTGATTGAAATTGTAGGTTTAACAAAGTTGTATTTTCTTGATCTCGTAAGTGGTTAAAAATTTGATTTATATTAATTTTGTCATATTTGTATATTTGTTGAATCCATAAGTGGTTAAAATTTTCATTTATATACACATAAACTTGCTCGTAAGTTGTTGAAAATTTAATTATCATCTCATTTTAGATGCTACTTTGGGTAGCGTTTCAAAGTAAAATATTATTTAAAACTTTCATTGTTTTACAAAATAGAAGTTATAGCCTGGTTTCAACTTAAAATATGTCATAATCTCTAAAACAAATTCTTCCAAACAAGATAAATATTGGTTTATATCCAATATCCTCACCCACATTATACATGTATTTAATTGAGTTGGCCTTCTTAACAAAGTGGTAGAGTGCGTGGCTTTTAACCACGTGGTTGTGGGTTTGATCCCTACAGACGGTGAATGAAATTGTAACATTATCAAAGTTGTATTTTCTTCGTCTCGTAAGTGGTTAAAAATTTGATTCATACTAATTTTGTCATATTTGTATATTTGTTGAATCCATAAGTGGTTAAAATTTTCATTCATATACCCATAAATCCTCTCGTAAGTAGATGAAAATTCAATTTTCATCTCATTTTAAATGCTACTTTGGGTAGCGTTTCAAAGTAAACTATTATTTAAAACTTTCTTTGTTTTTCCAAGTAGAAGTTATAGCTTGGTTTCAACTTAAAATATGTCATAATCTCTAAAATAAATTCTTCTAAACAAGATATATATTGGTTTATATCCAATATCCTCTCCTCAATTATACATGCATATTATTGAGTTGGCCTTCTTAGCTTAGTGGTAGAGCGCGTGGCTTTTAAACACGTGGTTGTGGGTCTGATCCCCACGGACGGTGAATGAAATTGTAACATTATCAAAGTTGTATTTTCTTCGTCTCGTAAGTGGTTAAAAATTTGATTCATACTAATTTTGTCATATTTGTATATTTGTTGAATCCATAAGTGGTTAAAATTTTTATTTATATACCCATAAACCCTCTCGTAAGTAGTTGAAAATTGAATTTTCATCTCATTTTAAATGCTACTTAGGGTAGCATTTCAAAATTAACTAGTATTTTAAACTTTCTTTGTTTTACCAAATAGAAGTTATAGCTTGGATTCAACTTAAAATATGTCATAATCTCTAAAATAAATTCTTCCAAACAAGATAATATTGGTTTATATCCAATATCTCTCCTCAACTATACATGCATATTATTGAGTAGGCCTTCTTAGCTCAGGGGTAGAGCACGTGGCTTTTAACCACGTGGTCGTGGGTTTGATCCCCACAGACGGTTATTGAAATTGTAGGCTTAACAAAGTTGTATTTTCTTGATCTCGTAAGTGGTTAAAAATTTGATTTATATTAATTTTGTCATATTTGTATATTTGTTGAATTCATAGGAGTGATCTTGGTTACAATACCAAAGAGTTCTACATTAATTGAACTCCTTGGGAACCAAGGACTGTGTAATAATAACAACGGCTAGGTAAATTCCCAATAGCGATTCCCATTACACGCGCAGAGTAAAAACGGAAGTAATTCGAGATGCATAACTATACCAAAACTGCGTCGTTTTCATTGGGCGGGAAACAATGATTGGCAAAACTTCTTGCTTTATTATAGAGTTAGATTTCTTGAATCCATAAGTGGCTAAAATTTCCATTTATATACACATAAACCCGCTCGTAAGTAGTTGAAAATTTAATTTTCATCTCATTTTAAATGCTACTTTGGGTAGCGTTTCAAAGTAAACTATTATTTAAAACTTTCATTGTTTTACCAAATAGAAGTTATAGCATTGTTTAAACTTAAAATATGTCATAACCCCTAAAATAAATTCTTCCAAACAAGATAAATATTGGTTTATATCCAATATCCTCTCCCACATTATAAATGTATATAATTGAGTTGGCCTTCTTAGCTCAGTGGTAGAGCGCGTGGCTTTTAACCACGTGGATGTTGATTTGATCCCCACAGACGGTGAATGAAATTGTAACATTATCAAATTTGTATTTTCTTCGTCTCGTAAGTGGTTAAAAATTTGATTCATACTAATTTTGTCATATTTCTATATTTGTTGAATCCATAAGTGGTTAAAATTTTTATTTATATACCCATAAAACCTCTCGTAAGTAGTTGAAAATTCAATTTTCATCTCATTTTAAATGCTACTTAGGGTAGCGTTTCAAAATTAACTAGTATTTTAAACTTTCTTTGTTTTACCAAATAGATGTTATAGCTTGGATTCAACTTAAAATATGTCATAATCTCTAAAATAAATTCTACCAAACAAGATAATACTGGATTATATCCAACATCCTCTCATAAACTATATATGCATATTATTAAGTAGGCCTTCTTAGCTCTGTGGTAGAGTTGTGGCTTTTAACCACGTGGTTGTGGGTTCGATCCCTACAGACGGTGATTGAAATTGTATGTTTAACAAAGTTGTATTTTCTTGATCTCGTAAGTGGTTAAAAATTTGATTTATATTAATTTTTTCATATTTGTATATTTCTTCAATCCATAAGTGGCTAAAATTTTCATTTATATACACATAAACCCGCTCGTAAGTAGTTGAAAATTTAATTTTCATCTCATTTTAAATGCTACTTTGGGTAACGTTTCAAAGTAAACTATTATTTAAAACTTTCATTGTTTTACAAAATAGAAGTTATAGCATGGTTTCAACTTAAAATATGTCAAAACCCCTAAAATAAATTCTTCCAAACAAGATAAATATTGGTTTATATCCAATATCCTCTCCCACATTATACATGTATATAATCGAGTTGGCCTTCTTAGCTTAGTGGTAGAGCGCGTGGCTTTTAACCACGTGGTTGTTGGTTTGATCCCCACAGACAGTGAATGAAATTGTAACATTATCAAAGTTGTATTTTCTTCGTCTCGTAAGTGGTTAAAAATTTGATTCATACTAATTTTGTCATATTTGTATATTTGTTGAATCCATAAGTGGTTAAAATTTTTATTCATATACCCTTAAACCCTCTCGTAAGTAGTTGAAAATTGAATTTTTATCTAATTTTAAATGCTACTTAGGGTAGCGTTTCAAAATTAACTAGTATTTTAAACTTTCTTTGTTTTACCAAATAGAAGTTATAGCTTGGATTCAACTTAAAATATGTCATAATCTCTAAAATAAATTCTACCAAACAAGATAATATTGGTTTATATCCAATATCCTCTCCTCAACTATAATGCATATTATTGAGTTGGCCTTCTTAACTTGGTGATAGAGCGCGCGGCTTTTAACCATGTAGTCGTGGGTTCGATCCCCACAGACGGTGATTGAAATTGTAGGTTTAACAAAGTTGTATTTTCTCGATCTCGTAAGTGGTTAAAAATTTGATTTATATTAATTTTGTCATATTTGTAGATTTGTTGAATCCATAAGTGGTTAAAATTTTCATTTATATACACATAAACCTGCTCGTAAGTAGTTGAAAATTTAATTTTCATCTCATTTTAGATGCAACTTTGGGTAGCGTTTCAAAGTAAACTATTATTTAAAACTTTCATTGTTTTACCAAATAGAAGTTATAGCCTGGTTTCAACTTAAAATATGTCATAATCTCTAAAATAAATTCGTCCAAACAAGATAAATATTGGTTTATATCCAATATCCTCTCCCACATTATACATGTATATAAATGAGTTGGCCTTCTTAGCTCAGTGGTAGAGCACGTGGCTTTTAACCACGTGGTTGTGGGTTTGATCCCCATAGACAGTGAGTGAAATTGTAACATTATTAAAGTTGTATTTTCTTCGTCTCGTAAGTGGTTAAAAATTTGATTCATACTAATTTTGTCATATTTGTATATTTGTTGAATCCATAAGTGGTTAAAATTTTTATTCATATACCCATAAACCCTCTCGTAAGTAGTTGAAAATTGAATTTTCATCTCATTTTAAATGCTACTTAGGGTAGCGTTTCAAAATTAACTAGTATTTTAAACTTTCTTTGTTTTACCAAATAGAAGTTATAGCTTGGATTCAACTTAAAATATGTCATAATCTCTAAAATAAATTCTACCAAACAAGATAATATTGGTTTATATCCAATATCCTCTCCCACATTATAAATGTATATAATTGAGTTGGCCTTCTTAGCTCAGTGGTAGAGCGCGTGGCTTTTAACCACGTGGTTGTTGATTTGATCCCCACAGACGGTGAATGAAATTGTAACATTATCAAATTTGTATTTTCTTCGTCTCGTAAGTGGTTAAAAATTTGATTCATACTAATTTTGTCATATTTCTATATTTGTTGAATCCATAAGTGGTTAAAATTTTTATTTATATACCCATAAACCCTCTCGTAAGTAGTTGAAAATTCAATTGTCATCTCATTTTAAATTCTACTTAGGGTAGCGTTTCAAAATTAACTAGTATTTTAAACTTTCTTTGTTTTACCAAATAGATGTTATAGCTTGGATTCAACTTAAAATATGTCATAATCTCTAAAATAAATTCTACCAAACAAGATAATATTGGATTATATCCAATATCCTCTCCTAAACTATATATGCATATTATTGAGTAGGCCTTCTTAGCTCTGTGGTAGAGCGCGTGGCTTTTAACCACGTGGTTGTGGGTTCGATCCCCACAGACGGTGATTGAAATTGTATGTTTAACAAAGTTGTATTTTCTTGATCTCGTAAGTGGTTAAAAATTTGATTTATATTAATTTTTTCATATTTGTATATTTCTTCAATCCATAAGTGGCTAAAATTTTCATTTATATACACATAAACCCGCTCGTAAGTAGTTGAAAATTTAATTTTCATCTCATTTTAAATGCTACTTTGGGTAACGTTTCAAAGTAAACTATTATTTAAAACTTTCATTGTTTTACAAAATAGAAGTTATAGCATGGTTTCAACTTAAAATATGTCAAAACCCCTAAAATAAATTCTTCCAAACAAGATAAATATTGGTTTGTATCCAATATCCTCTCCCACATTATACATGTATATAATCGAGTTGGCCTTCTTAGCTTAGTGGTAGAGCGCGTGGCTTTTAACCACGTGGTTGTTGGTTTGATCCCCACAGACGGTGAATGAAATTGTAACATTATCAAAGTTGTATTTTCTTCGTCTCGTAAGTGGTTAAAAATTTGATTCATACTAATTTTGTCATATTTGTATATTTGTTGAATCCATAAGTGGTTAAAATTTTTATTCATATACCCTTAAACCCTCTCGTAAGTAGTTGAAAATTGAATTTTCATTTAATTTTAAATGCTACTTAGGGTAGCGTTTCAAAATTAACTAGTATTTTAAACTTTCTTTGTTTTACCAAATAGAAGTTATAGCTTGGATTCAACTTAAAATATGTCATAATCTCTAAAATAAATTCTACCAAACAAGATAATATTGGTTTATATCCAATATCCTCTCCTCAACTATACATGCATATTATTGTGTTGGCCTTCTTAACTAGGTGATAGAGCGCGCGGCTTTTAACCATGTGGTCGTGGGTTCGATCCCCACAGACGGTGATTGAAATTGTAGGATTAACAAAGTTGTATTTTCTCGATCTCGTAAGTGGTTAAAAATTTGATTTATATTAATTTTGTCATATTTGTAGATTTGTTGAATCCATAAGTGGTTAAAATTTTCATTTATATACACATAAACCTGCTCGTAAGTAGTTGAAAATTTAATTTTCATCTCATTTTAGATGCAACTTTGGGTAGCGTTTCAAAGTAAACTATTATTTAAAACTTTCATTGTTTTACCAAATAGAAGTTATAGCCTGGTTTCAACTTAAAATATGTCATAATCTCTAAAATAAATTCGTCCAAACAAGATAAATATTGGTTTATATCCAATATCCTCTCCCACATTATACATGTATATAATTGAGTTGGCCTTCTTAGCTCAGTGGTAGAGCGCGTGGCTTTTAACCACGTGGTTGTGGGTTTGATCCCCATAGACAGTGAATGAAATTGTAACATTATTAAAGTTGTATTTTCTTCGTCTCGTAAGTGGTTAAAAATTTGATTCATACTAATTTTGTCATATTTGTATATTTGTTGAATCCATAAGTGGTTAAAATTTTTATTCATATACCCATAAACCCTCTCGTAAGTAGTTGAAAATTGAATTTTCATCTCATTTTAAATGCTACTTAGGGTAGCGTTTCAAAATTAACTAGTATTTTAAACTTTCTTTGTTTTACCAAATAGAAGTTATAGCTTGGATTCAACTTAAAATATGTCATAATCTCTAAAATAAATTCTACCAAACAAGATAATATTGGTTTATATCCAATATCCTCTCCCACATTATAAATGTATATAATTGAGTTGGCATTCTTAGCTCAGTGGTAGAGCGCGTGGCTTTTAACCACGTGGTTGTTGATTTGATCCCCACAGACGGTGAATGAAATTGTAACACTATCAAATTTGTATTTTCTTCGTCTCGTAAGTGGTTAAAAATTTGATTCATACTAATTTTGTCATATTTCTATATTTGTTGAATCCATAAGTGGTTAAAATTTTTATTTATATACCCATAAACCCTCTCGTAAGTAGTTGAAAATTCAATTGTCATCTCATTTTAAATTCTACTTAGGGTAGCGTTTCAAAATTAACTAGTATTTTAAACTTTCTTTGTTTTACCAAATAGATGTTATAGCTTGGATTCAACTTAAAATATGTCATAATCTCTAAAATAAATTCTACCAAACAAGATAATATTGGATTATATCCAATATCCTCTCCTAAACTATATATGCATATTATTGAGTAGGCCTTCTTAGCTCTGTGGTAGAGCGCGTGGCTTTTAACCACGTGGTTGTGGGTTCGATCCCCACAGACGGTGATTGAAATTGTATGTTTAACAAAGTTGTATTTTCTTGATCTCGTAAGTGGTTAAAAATTTGATTTATATTAATTTTTTCATATTTGTATATTTCTTCAATCCATAAGTGGCTAAAATTTTCATTTATATACACATAAACCCGCTCGTAAGTAGTTGAAAATTTAATTTTCATCTCATTTTAAATGCTACTTTGGGTAGCGTTTCAAAGTAAACTATTATTTAAAACTTTCATTGTTTTACCAAATAGAAGTTATAGCCTGGTTTCAACTTAAAATATGTCATAATCTCTAAAATAAATTTGTCCAAACAAGATAAATATTGGTTTATATCCAATATCCTCTCCCACATTATACATGTATATAATTGAGTTGGCCTTCTTAGCTCAGTGGTAGAGCGCGTGGCTTTTAACCACGTGGTTGTGGGTTTGATCCCCATAGACGGTGAATGAAATTGTAACATTATTAAAGTTGTATTTTCTTCGTCTCGTAAGTTGTTAAAAATTTGATTCATACTAATTTTGTCATATTTGTATATTTGTTGAATCCATAAGTGGTTAAAATTTTTATTCATATACCCACAAACCCTCTCGTAAGTAGTTGAAAATTGAATTTTCATCTCATTTTAAATGCTACTTAGGGTAGCGTTTCAAAATTAACTAGTATTTTAAACTTTCTTTGTTTTACCAAATAGAAGTTATAGCTTGGATTCAACTTAAAATATGTCACAATCTCTAAAATAAATTCTACCAAACAAGATAATATTGGTTTATATCCAATATCCTCTCCTCAACTATACATGCATATTATTGAGTAGGCCTTCTTAGCTCAGTGGTAGAGTGCGTGGCTTTTAACCACGTGGTTGTGGGTTCGATCCCCACAGACGGTGATTGAAATTGTATGTTTAACAAAGTTGTATTTTCTTGATCTCGTAAGTGGTTAAAAATTTGATTCATACTAATTTTGTCATATTTGTATATTTGTTGAATCCATAAGTGGTTAAAATTTTTATTCATATACCCATAAACCCTCTCGTAAGTTGTTGAAAATTGAATTTTCATCTCATTTTAAATGCTACTTAGGGTAGCGTTTCAAAATTAACTAGTATTTTAAACTTTCTTTGTTTTACCAAATAGAAGCTATAGATTGGATTCAACTTAAAATATGTCGTAATCTCTAAAATAAATTCTACCAAACAAGATAATATTGGTTTATATCCAATATCCTCTCCCCAACTATACGTGCATATTATTGAGTAGGCTTTCTTAGCTCAGTGGTAGAGCGCGTGGCTTTTAACCACGTGGTTGTGGGTTCAATCCCCACAGACGGTGATTGAAATTGTATGTTTAACAAAGTTGTATTTTCTTGATCTCGTAAGTGGTTAAAAATTTGATTCATACTAATTTTGTCATATTTGTATATTTGTTGAATCCATAAGTGGTTAAAATTTTTATTCATATACCCATAAACCCTCTCGTAAGTTGCTGAAAATTGAATTTTCATCTCATTTTAAATGCTACTTAGGGTAGCGTTTCAAAATTAACTAGTATTTTAAACTTTCTTTGTTTTACCAAATAGAAGCTATAGCTTGGATTCAACTTAAAATATGTCGTAATCTCTAAAATAAATTCTACCAAACAAGATAATATTGGTTTATATCCAATATCCTCTCCTCAACTATACATGCATATTATTGAGTTGGTCTTCTTAACTTGGTGGTAGAGCGCGTGGCTTTTAACCATGTGGTCGTGGGTTCGATCCCCACAGACGGTGATTGAAATTGTAGGTTTAACAAAGTTGTATTTTCTCGATCTCGTAAGTGGTTAAAAATTTGATTTATATTAATTTTGTCATTTTTGTAGATTTGTTGAATCCATAAGTGGTTAAAATTTTCATTTATATACACATAAACCTGCTCGTAAGTAGTTGAAAATTTAATTTTCATCTCATTTTAGATGCAACTTTGGGTAGCGTTTCAAAGTAAACTATTATTTAAAACTTTCATTGTTTTACCAAATAGAAGTTATAGCCTGGTTTCAACTTAAAATATGTCATAATCTCTAAAATAAATTCGTCCAAACAAGATAAATATTGGTTTATATCCAATATCCTCTCCCACATTATACATGTATATAATTGAGTTGGCCTTCTTAGCTCAGTGGTAGAGCGCGTGGCTTTTAACCACGTGGTTGTGGGTTTGATCCCCATAGACGGTGAATGAAATTGTAACATTATTAAAGTTGTATTTTCTTCGTCTCGTAAGTGGTTAAAAATTTGATTCATACTAATTTTGTCATATTTGTATATTTGTTGAATCCATAAGTGGTTAAAATTTTTATTCATATACCCATAAACCCTCTCGTAAGTAGTTGAAAATTGAATTTTCATCTCATTTTAAATGCTACTTAGGGTAGCGTTTCAAAATTAACTAGTATTTTAAACTTTCTTTGTTTTACCAAATAGAAGTTATAGCTTGGATTCAACTTAAAATATGTCATAATCTCTAAAATAAATTCTACCAAACAAGATAATATTGGTTTATATCCAATATCCTCTCCTCAACTATACATGCATATTATTGAGTAGGCCTTCTTAGCTCAGTGGTAGAGCGCGTGGCTTTTAACCACGTGGTTGTGGGTTCGATTCCCACAGACGGTGGTTGAAATTGTAACATTATTAAAGTTGTATTTTCTTCGTCTCGTAAGTGGTTAAAAATTTGATTCATACTAATTTTGTCATATTTGTATATTTGTTGAATCCATACGTGGTTAAAATTTTTATTCATATACCCATAAACCCTCTCGTAAGTTGTTGAAATTTGAATTTTCATCTCATTTTAAATGCTACTTAGGGTAGCGTTTCAAAATTAACTAGTATTTTAAACTTTCTTTGTTTTACCAAATAGAAGCTATAGCTTGGATTCAACTTAAAATATGTCGTAATCCTAAAATAAATTCTACCAAACAAGATAATATTGGTTTATATCCAATATCCTCTCCTCAACTATACATGCATATTATTGAGTAGGCCTTCTTAGCTCAGTGGTAGAGCGCGTGGCTTTTAACCACGTGGTTGTGGGTTCGATTCCCACAGACGGTGGTTGAAATTGTAACATTATTAAAGTTGTATTTTCTTCGTCTCGTAAGTGGTTAAAAATTTGATTCATACTAATTTTGTCATATTTGTATATTTGTTGAATCCATACGTGGTTAAAATTTTTATTCATATACCCATAAACCCTCTCGTAAGTTGTTGAAATTTGAATTTTCATCTCATTTTAAATGCTACTTAGGGTAGCGTTTCA
Source organism: Ipomoea nil (assembly GCF_001879475.1). Lineage (NCBI taxonomy): Eukaryota > Viridiplantae > Streptophyta > Magnoliopsida > Solanales > Convolvulaceae > Ipomoea > Ipomoea nil. The sequence continues at coordinate 61,175 of NW_017619750.1, forward strand.
AAATTAACTAGTATTTTAAACTTTCTTTGTTTTACCAAATAGAAGCTATAGCTTGGATTCAACTTAAAATATGTCGTAATCCTAAAATAAATTCTACCAAACAAGATAATATTGGTTTATATCCAATATCCTCTCCTCAACTATACATGCATATTATTGAGTAGGCTTTCTTAGCTCAGTGGTAGAGCGCGTGGCTTTTAACCACGTGGTCGTGGGTTCGATCCCCACAGACGGTGATTGAAATTGTCGGTTTAATAAAGTTGTATTTTCTTGATCTCGTAAGTGGTTAAAAATTTGACTTATATTAATTTTTTCATATTTGTATATTTGTTGAATCCATAAGTGGCTAAAATTTTCATTTATATACACATAAACCCGCTCGTAAGTAGTTGAAAATTTAATTTTCATCTCATTTTAAATGCTACTTTGGGTAGCGTTTCAAAGTAAACTATTATTTAAAACTTTCATTGTTTTACCAAATAGAAGTTATAGCATGGTTTCAACTTAAAATATGTCATAACCCCTAAAATAAATTCTTCCAAACAAGATAAATATTGGTTTATATCCAATATCCTCTCCCACATTATACATGTATATAATTGAGTTGGCCTTCTTAGCTCAGTGGTAGAGCGCGTAGCTTTTAACCACGTGGTTGTTGGTTTGATCCCCACAGACGGTGAATGAAATTGTAACATTATCAAAGTTGTATTTTCTTCGTCTCGTAAGTGGTTAAAAATTTGATTCATACTAATTTTGTCATATTTCTATATTTGTTGAATCCATAAGTGGTTAAATTTTTTTTTTTGTTGTATTGCAGGTTAGTTGGCCTTAGCCTCCTTGAGTTCGGTGAACTCGTGAAGAACAAAAGCAGAGGAAAGGAGTAGAGATATATGTGAGATGAATGTTGTATTCTCATTAGCCACTCTCTTTAGTTACAAGAGTACAGAATATAAAGGACTCAATGTAATAAATACAATAAATGTATATAACTGTTACATCTGTTACATTCCGTTACAAATATAAATGTCCATAAATAGTGGTTTTATAACACTCCCCCTTGGACATTATTTTGCCATAATCATGTCTCGTTAAAAACTTGCTAGGAAAACCCTGTGGGAAAAACCTAGACAAGAAAAGAGTACAATAAAATATATATTCATGCCTCATTAAAAACTTCACTAGGAAAACCACGTGGGAAAAACCTAGTTGAAGAAAAGAGTACATGATATATGTAAAAACATATATTGTATTTGGTCGCCTCATTAAAAACCTTAACTTAAGAAAACCCTGTGGGAAAAACTTAGTTAAGGGAAAAAGAGTACAACCATAAGCCTTCAGGGCGCAAACTGCATAATCTTCAGGATTCGAGGGTTTGTCCATTTAAGCACTTATTTTGCAATATTTTCCCATTTACATCATTAATATCATACTCATGCCTCATTAAAAACCACACTAGAAAACCCAATGGGAGAAAACTAGTGAGGAAAAGAGTACATGATATTTATGCATTTATGTGTTGCAAATAATGCGCAACCATTAGTCTTTTATGACTTAATCTTCAAGATTTTACGTTCAATCTTCCGGATTGATTCGAGTAAATGTAATCTTCAGGATTTTACGTTCAATCTTCCGGATTGATTCGAGTAAATGTACTTCCCGTCTCCCCCTGAAGATAACAATCTTCAAGTTCTACATATATTTCAAAATTTGAAGGGATGGATTGGACAAATCTTCTGGATTGTCACTAGAGTAGTGTACAATAATCTTATGGCTCTTCTAGAGCTCATATAACATTTGTGCAACACAAGTGTTATTGTCCTCATTTTGAACATTTAGAGAAATTCATTGTATAACCCGTTTGGACTTGGCATTGCGGGGATCAAACAAAACAGCCAGTACCCAAGTAGCCTATTAAAACCGTATCATGGTTTCTTACATAAGTGTCATGTCTTTGTATCTCGAAGATACCGGAGGATATGTTAATCATTATTCAAGTACTTCATTTGTAGGGGGAGCACTAGATTTTGCTAGCAATTTCATCGCAAATATGTTGCGATTATAGAACTTCTGGTTCTATAATGGTGCTCCAACGATAATGAAGTAAGGGACTTCGAGTCCAAAAAGGTTCCTTATCTGCTTCAAGATATTATTAGGCAACCTTTAGTTTGATAAAACATGACACTTATATGCATATAGACATGTACAAAAAACATTTTTAGATGTAGGCTGACTGGTGTATAAAAAAAACTTCAAAGAAAAACTCGATCTTCAAGTCGAGATAATACTTATAGCTTTTACAAGCTTTTTATTTCAAAAGTCTCAGTCTTTAAACATGAACTGACATTATCAAGCTCTTTATATATTGATGTTTACACCATCAATCTTGACTGAGATAATAAATAATAAATAAGTTCATTATCAACCCTTTATTGAGCACACAATGGTACATATTATTCCTTCAATGAGGATATTAACTCCATTCGCAACCCTTTAAAGAGTAAATAATGACACATAATAATACTTAAATAAATCCTCATTTCGAGAATTATGAATCCATCAGGGATTTCTCAAGATAAATTTAACTGCATATCTAAATTTATTATTCTGCCAATTGTATTATGTAGCGGAACTTAATGACATTTACCATGGGAGAGTATATTTGATTAAAATCAATTAAGGATCTCTGCGTGGACCCATAGGCTACAAACTCGCTTTATCACCTCATTATTCTTATTTCTCTTTCATGCACACACCCATTTGTAACCTTCAGGGTTAACGCTCAAATGGTGTATTGTTATAAAGATAATTTATTCATTTTAGCGAGTCGAGCTATGCCTTAATTGCTCCTTTATATATTAAATAGTCATGGCACTTTTGGTGCCTAATTTTGGATCCAGATTATCATATAACGAGCAATTTGTAATGGCAATTGTGTTGTCGACAACTATAACATTTTTGTAAAACTCCCATATTTGTAAAAGTAATGGCAATTTCTAAAACAACCAGATTCTAAACATTTCCCAAAAATATTTTGATCTGGTCGTTCCGCATCCCTAGTATTACGTTTGTTTGGTGCACTTATAAGTCTTACCAGGGTTTTTCGTCATCTGGACGAACGTCTGCAGGACATAATTGTTCAAACTATTTCAAGAGTGACAATATTTCTTTACTAGATCTAGTATTATGATCCATATATCTTTCACCGATAGATCTCCTACACTTCTAGTGTCAAGGAGTATCGATAGATATGTTTGGTCCAAGGATATAGGACCTAGTCACTTCGTTTATGATCATTATGATCAATAGATGTATTTGGCAGATTATTTGCTAAAATCGCAAATAGATTATCTTTTGAACTTCTAGTTCAATCAAACTAGTACATGGATTTAAATAATGAAGATGTTTTTATTCTTATGAAATTTCTTGGCATTCCAAAAAGCTACGGAGTAGTATATTATCTCCCCCTAATGCCGAGAAACAATCTTCATTATGAATGCAGTCAACGTACCCAATTATATGCATTGATCCCCTATCATGGGCTTTCGGTATTTAACCAATATACGGGGGTTTCTTCGATAGCCCTTTTAGAGGTACGTTGTGGTGGTGATATAAAATAGACTACGCAAATAAAATAACGCAAATAGGGAAATGTTACTTCTGAAACCACGTACTAGGTAAAAAAGGGGGTATAGCAATCCTTGAGGGATTGATTTGTGATATGCATTGAGTTAGACTTGGGTAAAAAGAACTTGACTCATAGTAACGTCATAGCAATCCTTCGGGGATTGATGGGATAGGTGGACCAATTTTGGTCATGAATTTATCGTCAAGGTTCATCCTAAAGGGTGACTTAGAGAATTAAAAACCTTAATCTACCTTCTGGGCAAATAAATATACAAAACAATGAGGGCTATAAATTTAAATATCATATGCCCAAATCTCATGTCAAAGAGTTTCTATAGCAGAAACTAGCATTGTAAACATGTCATAGCCTTTAATTGTTATCACATGCAAGTTAAGGTTTAGCAACGACAGGTGCAACCTAACCATATTAAGAATTCATGCTATTTTGCCACTTATAAGTTGGGTGATGAATCTCAATAGATATGGCCTATAGCAAATCATAAATTGCCAACAAGAGAAATAACAAAATCTCTTATATGAACATAATCAAGAGATTATATGCTAAAATATGTCAATTAAAGAGAAGCATGCAATAGCATGTGATATAATTGTCCCTTATGTCTTGGACATCAAAAACTCAATTTAGTCATGCACATCATATTTGGTACACACAAGGCATCACATGACAAGAGATATTCTTATTAATTCATAAATTAGAAAAATGAGAGAAGTACCGTTCGCCGAAGAATAATGAGCACATGTTCGCTGTCGGGCCCATTCCACTACTGGAAATTATTGAATTTCCGATAGTGTTCATTCCTATTTCGGGGAGTCAAAACATCACTTTTCCAAGCAAGCTCTCATTTTATCTCATAGTTTCATACAAGCATGAAAATATCACAAAATAGCAAGATATACAAGCTGAAAAAGGCATAAATTTTCAGAATTTTGACCTGGATTGCTGAATTTTCTGGGAACAAATGGTAACACATTTTGGTACAAAATCTTTCAGATATGTAGTTCATCAAGTCTAGAACGTACACAAAAATTTTCATGGCAATCCAAGGTGTAGAAGTATTTTTTCTAAAAATTTTCCCAACATTGCTCCAGGCAGAAAAATAATTGACAGCACAGTGCCAAAACTTTAAGTTTTCTGGAATCACCAAAGCATATTTTTAACAAAATCTTTTTACAGACATCAAATACCACGAGTCTAGGTTCTCCAGAAAAAATTCCATGCCAAAAGGAGTTCAAGAAGTATTTTTCACGAATTTAATTTTCAAACTGCGCCGGTCAGAATTTTCAGGCAGTGATTACTATGTGTAAAAAAAAATCACAATTTGTTTGCTTCAGGCAAACCAACATGATGTGAGTCAATTTTGACTTTTGGAGAGTATCATAGCATTAGAAATAGAAGTTGCAAACTTCATTCATAAGTCATTAGTCACTTTAAAGATTAATCCACATTCAGGGTCTTCCAGACCTTATTAAAAAAAACCCAATGACCAAACACTTAGCATAATTTTGTCATGTACTACTACTGGAGTACAATACGACCATTGACAATGAGACCCGCATACACCAAATATCCTTCAGGGATTCACTTAGGGTTTATAAATCCTTTTAGATCAAATATCTATAATCGAGGCCTTGAGGCAAGATAAAGATAACGGGTGACTGATAAAATTAGTGCTCTTGATTTACCTTCTGGGTAAAACTATATTAAAAAAAATTAGACACTATCATTTTGTTTAAATACTCCGATTTAAGATTTATTCTAATGCCCAAAACTCATGTGAAATAATTTCTATAGCAAATTAGCACCATCAATAAACTTTTAAAACAATACAGAGCCAATTTTACATTGGGGAAACTGCCCTAGTGCTAATATTTTTAATTTGTGCTATGACTTGTTGCCTTCTGGGCAGTGCTATGTTTAGAAATTTGGCTATAATCACTTGTTGATCAAAACGATCCTTCAGGGACGGTCATATAATAAGTGCTTTATTTCTAAGCAAAAATTACATGCATTTATGCAAATTTCGATTAAAATTTATGAAAAAATCTCATCATCAAATATGAGCTATAGCAAATAATTCTAATCAACATGAGACTTAGCTTCTAAACAACATTGGCAGTATTATTAAGCACAAAATATAGGAGTTGGCAAATTTAGATTAGACACAGTACTTGCACCTCTAATATTAGTAATAATCACTGGATTAGGGTCAATATTGGAGAGCAAAACCTTATATACGAAACTGCCAATTATCATCATCCCAAAAGGATCAATATTCTCAGTGCAAAAAAAAGCGACTGTAAAACGCCACCCTAGCTCGATTCGCAACCGCCACAGTCCAAGGCAGATTGCCGGACGCCAGTTGCGATTGAAGAATTATGGTGGAAGCAGTGGTGATGCGACGCAGATGGCACACAAAAGTCCAAGTGCGAGTGAATCATAAAAATGCAATTCTAACTCACAAAAACATGCTTTTGACCAACGTGGCGCGATTCACTACATTTACAATGAAAACAGCTAGCAGATCTACCATCACACACCATAAATTACATTATAATATATGCAGAGCATATGAAATCAAGTAGGGCAGTACTCAAATCAAGTAGAAACACTAGCAAATAGCTTTTCAGAATTTATACCCATAACCTTGGAATTTTCAGTAGGTTAAGAGTGTAAGATTTAACCAAGAGAAGAGTTACCAACCTCACAAATGGTTCCTTTGCCGCACAACCAAACCACCAGGCCAAGACGTAGCCACGACTGGCGAGACCACCAACAGATCGCGAAGACCCACCAGTTGGGGACCAGCGCCTTCTGGAGCAGAGTCTGAGGTCGGATTCTCCATACGCGAAGCCAAGCATCAAGGGATGACCGCCACCACCTGAGACTGATGAGGCCGTTACCGCTAAGGCTACAGACCGGTGTTCACCATCACCCCGCGAAACAAAATACATCAAAGTGACCGGCAATGGAGCAATAGATGGAGTGGGGGCCATTATCAACGATTCTGAGAGTATGGACCACCAACTCCTTCAGTCAACACTCCAGCAGGCACCTCGAAGTCGTTCTCAAAGGCGAAGAATGGTTCGCGATCAAAGTTGTCGCAAAAGGCCTGCGACATCAGATTGATGATGGCGATGATGTTGCTGGACATCAGAGAAAGCATCGGACGGCTCCAAGTCTCCATCGCCGGCCTGAAGGCGGCGGACCGCCGATGGACACAAGTTCACGCCTCGGCGGCGCAAATCGATCAGAATATTGCGCACCCGATCCAGCTCTTGTTCTAGCGAGTTGGGAGGCGGCTGACCCACCGCCATGAATGCCTCGACGAGACGAAGAAGATGGCTGGAGCCGATCGCCCGTTTGAGGCCCGCTGGCGCCGGAAATTGCGGAGACCGTCTCGGCCGAACCGAGATTTTTAAGGAAAAGGAGCGAGAGTTTTTTCTAGTAGAGCAAAGTGCCGATAACGTGTTGTATTGCAGGTTAGTTGGCCTTAGCCTCCTTGAGTTCGGTGAACTCGTGAAGAACAAAAGCAAAGGAAAGGAGTAGAGATATATGTGAGATGAATGTTGTATTCTCATTAGCCACTCTCTTTAGTTACAAGAGTACAGAATATAAAGGACTCAATGTAATAAATACAATAAATGTATATAACTGTTACATCTGTTACATTCCGTTACAAATATAAATGTCCATAAATAGTGGTTTTATAACATTTTTATATACCCATAAACCCTCTCGTAAGTAGTTGAAAATTCAATTTTCATCTCATTTTAAATGCTACTTAGGGTAGCGTTTCAAAATTAACTAGTATTTTAAACTTTCTGTGTTTTACCAAATAGAAGTTATAGCTTGGATTCAACTTAAAATATGTCATAATCTCTAAAATAAATTCTACCAAACAAGATAATATTGGATTATATCCAATATCCTCTCCTCAACTATATATGCATATTATTGAGTAGGCCTTCTTTGCTCAGTGGTAGAGCGCGTGGCTTTTAACCACGTGGTCGTGGGTTCGTTCCCCACAGACGGTGATTGAAATTGTAGGTTTAACGAAGTTGTATTTTCTTGATCTCGTAAGTGGTTAAAAATTTGATTTATATTAATTTTTTCATATTTGTATATTTGTTGAATCCATAAGTGGCTAAAATTTTCATTTATATACACATAAACCCGCTCGTAAGTTGGTGAAAATTTAATTTTCATCTCATTTTAAATGCTACTTTGGGTAGCATTTCAAAGTAAACTATAATTTAAAACTTTCATTGTTTTACCAAATAGAAGTTATAGCATGGTTTCAACTTAAAATATGTCATAACCCCTAAAATAAATTCTTCCAAACAAGATAAATATTGGTTTATATCCAATATCCTCTCCTCAACTATACATGCATATTATTGAGTTGGCCTTCTTAGCTCATTGGTAGAGTGCGTGGCTTTTAACCACGTGGTCGTGGATTCGATCCCTACAGACGGTGATTGAAATTGTAGGTTTAACAAGGTTGTATTTTCTTGATCTCGTAAGTGGTTAAAACTTAGATTTATATTAATTTTGTCATATTTGTATATTTGTTGAATCCATAAGTTGTTAAAATTTTCATTTATATACACATAAACCCGCTCGTAAGTAGTTGAAAATTTAATTTTCATCTCATTTTAGATGCTACTTTGGGTAGCGTTTCAAAGTAAACTATTATTTAAAACTTTCATTGTTTAACCAAATAGAAGTTATAGCCTGGTTTCAGCTTAAAATATGTCATAATCTCTAAAATAAATCCTACCAAACAAGATAATATTGGTTTATATCCAATATCCTCTCCTAAACTATACATGCATATTATTAAGTAGGCCTTCTTAGCTTAGTGGTAGAGCACATGGCTTTTAACCATGTGGTTGTGGGTTCAATCCCTACAGACGGTGATTGAAATTGTAGGTTTAACAAAGTTGTATTTTCTGGATCTCGTATGTGGTTAAAAATTTGATTTATATTAATTTTGTCATATTTGTATATTTGTTGAATCCATAAGTGGTTAAAATTTTCATTTATATACACATAAACCCGCTCGTAAGTAGTTGAAAATTTAATTTTCATCTCATTTTAGATGCTACTTTGGGAAGCGTTTCAAAGTAAACTATTATTTAAAACTTTTATTGTTTTACCAAATAGAAGTTATAGCCTGGTTTCAACTTAAAATACGTCATAATCTCTAAAATAAATTCTTCCAAACAAGATAAATATTGGTTTGTATCCAATATCCTCTCCCACATTATACATGTATATAATTGAGTTGGCCTTCGTAGCTCAGTGGTAGAGCGCGTGGCTTTTAACCACGTGGTTGTGGGTTTGATCCCCACAGAAGGTGAATGAAATTGTCAATTTATCAAAGTTGTATTTTCTTCGTCTCGTAAGTGGTTAAAATTTTGATTCATACTAATTTTGTCATATTTGTATATTTGTTGAATCCATAAGTGGTTAAAATTTTTATTTATATACCCATAAACCCTCTCGTAAGTAGTTGAAAATTGAATTTTCATCTCATTTTAAATGCTACTTCGTGTAGCATTTCAAAATAAACTAGTATTTTAAACTTTCTTTGTTTTACCAAATAGAAGTTATAGCTTGGATTCAACTTAAAATTTGTCATAATCTCTAAAATAAATTCTACCAAACAAGATAATATTGGTTTATATCCAATATCCTCTCCTCAACTATACATGCATATTATTGAGTACGCCTTCTTAGCTCAGGGGTAGAGCACATGGCTTTTAACCACTTGGTCGTGGGTTCGATCCCCACAAACGGTGATTGAAATTGTAGGTTTAACAAATTTGTATTTTCTTGATCTCGTAAGTGGTTAAAAATTTTATTTATATTAATTTTGTCATATTTATATATTTGTTGAATCCATAAGTGGTTAAAATTTTCATTTATATACACATAAACCCGCTCATAAGTAGTTGAAAATTTAATTTTCATCTCATTTTAGATGCTACTTTGGGTAGCGTTTCAAAGTAAACTATTATTTAAAACTTTCATTGTTTTACCAAATAGAAGTTATAGCCTTGTTTCAACTTAAAATATGTCATAATCTCTAAAATAAATTCTTCCAAACAAGATATATATTGATTTATATCCAATATCCTCTCCTCAACTATACATGCATATTATTGAGTTGGCCTTCTTAGCTCAGTGGTAGAGCGCGTGGCTTTTAACCACGTGGTCGTGGGTTCGATCCCCACAGACGGTGATTGAAATTTTAGGTTTTAAAAAGTTGTATTTTCTTGATCTCGTAAGTGGTTAAAAATTTGATTTATATTAATTTTGTCATATTTGTATATTTGTTGAATCCATAAGTGGTTAAAATTTTCATTTATATACACATAAACCCGCTCGTAAGTAGTTGAAAATTTAATTTTCATCTCATTTTAGATGCTACTTTGGGTAGCGTTTCAAAGTAAACTATTATTTAAAACTTTCTTTGTTTTACCAAATAGAAGTTATAGCCCGGTTTCAACTTAAAATATGTCATAATCTCTAAAACAAATTCTTCCAAACAAGATAAATATTGGTTTATATCCAATATCCTCTCCCACATTATACATGTATATAATTGAGTTGGCCTTCTTAACAAAGTGGTAGAGCGCGTGGCTTTTAACCACGTGGTTGTGGGTTTGGTCCCCACAGACGGTGAATGAAATTGTTACATTATCAAAGTTGTATTTTCTTCGTCTCGTAAGTGGTTAAAAATTTGATTCATACTAATTTTGTCATATTTGTATATTTGTTGAATCCATAAGTGGTTAAAATTTTCATTTATATACCCATAAACCCTCTCGTTAGTAGTTTAAAATTCAATTTTCATCTCATTTTAAATGCTAATTTGGGTAGCGTTTCAAAGTAAACTATTATTTAAAACTTTCTTTGTTTTACAAAATAGAAGTTATAGCTTGGTTTCAACTTAAAATATGTCATAATCTCTCAAATAAATTCTTCCAAACAAGATATATATTGGTTTATATCCAATATCCTCTCCTCAACTATACATGCATATTATTGAGTTGGCCTTTTTAGCTCAGTGGTAGAGCGCGTGGCTTTTAACCACGTGGTCGTGGGTTCGATCCCCACAGACGGTGATTGAAATTGTAGGTTTAACAAAGTTGTATTTTCTTGATCTCGTAAGTGGTTAAAAATTTGATTTATATTAATTTTGTCATATTTGTATATTTGTTGAATCCATAAGTGGTTAAAATTTTCATTTATATACACATAAACCCGCTCGTAAGTAGTTGAAAATTTAATTTTCATCTCATTTTAGATGCTACTTTGGGAAGCGTTTCAAAGTAAACTATTAGTTAAAACTTTTATTGTTTTACCAAATAGAAGTTATAGCCTGGTTTCAACTTAAAATACGTCATAATCTCTAAAATAAATTCTTCCAAACAAGATTAATATTGGTTTGTATCCAATATCCTCGCCCACATTATACATGTATATAATTGAGTTGGCCTTCTTAACAAAGTGGTAGAGTGCGTGGCTTTTAACCACGTGGTTGTGGGTTTGATCCCTAAAGACGGTGAATGAAATTGTAACATTATAAAGTTGTATTTTCTTCGTCTCGTAAGTGGTTAAAAATTTGATTCATACTAATTTTGTCATATTTGTATATTTGTTGAATCCATAAGTGGTTAAAATTTTCAATTATATACCCATAAACCCTCTCGTAAGTAGTTGAAAATTCAATTTTCATCTCATTTTAAATGCTACTTTGGGTAGCGTTTCAAAGTGAACTATTATTTCAAACTTTCTTTGTTTTACCAAATAGAAGTTATAGCTTGGTTTCAACTTAAAATATGTCATAATCTCTAAAATAAATTCTTCCAAACAAGATATATATTGGTTTATATCCAATATCCTCTCCTCAACTATACTTGCATATTATTGAGTTCGCTTTCTTAGCTCAGATGTAGAGCTCGTGGCTTTTAACCACGTGGTCGTGGGTTAGATCCCCAAAGACGGTGATTGAAATTGTAGGTTTAACAAAGTTGTATTTTCTTGATCTCGTAAGTGGTTAAAAATTTGATTTATATTAATTTTGTCATATTTGTATATTTGTTGTATCCATAAGTGGTTAAAATTTTCATTTATATACACATAAACCCGTTGGTAAGTAGTTGAAAATTTAATTTTCATCTCATTTTAGATTCTACTTTGGGTAGCGTTTCAAAGTAAACTATTATTTAAAACTTTCATTGTTTTACCAAATAGAAGTTATAGCCTTGTTTCAACTTAAAATATGTCATAATCTCTAAAATAAATTCTTCCAAACAAGATATATATTGATTTATATCCAATATCCTCCTCTCAACTATACATGCATATTATTGAGTTGGCCTTCTTAGCTCAGTGGTAGAGCGCGTGGCTTTTAACCACGTGGTCGTGGGTTCGATCCCCATAGACGGTGATTGAAATTTTAGGTTTAAAAATGTTGTATTTTCTTGATCTCGTAAGTGGTTAAAAATTTGATTTATATTAATTTTGTCATATTTGTATATTTGTTGAATCCATAAGTGGTTAAAATTTTCATTTATATACACATAAACCCGCTCGTAAGTAGTTGAAAATTTAATTTTCATCTCATTTTAGATGCTACTTTGGGTAGCGTTTCAAAGTAAACTATTATTTAAAACTTTCATTGTTTTACCAAATAGAAGTTATAGCCTGGTTTCAACTTAAAATATGCCATAATCTCTAAAACAAATTCTTCCAAACAAGATAAATATTGGTTTATATCCAATATCCTCTCCCACATTATACATGTATATAATTGAGTTGGCCTTCTTAACAAAGTGGTAGAGCGCGTGGTTTTTAACCACGTGGTTGTGGGTTTGATCCCCACAGACGGTGAATGAAATTGTAACATTATCAAAGTTGTATTTTCTTCGTCTCGTAAGTGGTTAAAAATTTGATTCATACTAATTTTGTCATATTTGTATATTTGTTGAATCCATAAGTGGTTAAAATTTTCATATATATATACCCATAAACCCTCTCGTAAGTAGTTGAAAATTCAATTTTCATCTCATTTTAAATGCTACTTTGGTTAGCGTTTCAAAGTAAACTATTATTTAAAACTTTCTTTGTTTTACCAAATAGAAGTTATAGCTTGGTTTCAACTTAAAATATGTCATAATCTCTAAAATAAATTCTTCCAAACAAGATATATATTGGTTTATATCCAATATCCACTCCTCAACTATACATGTATATTATTGAGTTGGCCTTCTTAGCTTAGTGGTAGAGCGCGTGGCTTTTACCCACGTGGTTGTGGGTTTGATCCCCACGGACGGTGAATGAGATTGTAACATTCTCAAAGTTGTATTTTCTTCGTCTCGTAAGTGGTTAAAAATTTGATTTATATTAATTTTGTCATACTTGTATATTTGTTGAATCCATAAGTGGTTAAAATTTTCTATTATATACCCATAAACCCTCTCGTAAGTAGTTGAAAATTCAATTTTCATCTCATTTTAAATGCTACTTTGGGTAGCGTTTCAAAGTAAACTATTATTTGAAACTTTTTGTGTTTTACCAAATAGAAGTTATAGCTTGGTTTCAACTTAAAATATGTCATAATCTCTAAAATAAATTCTTCCAAACAAGATATATATTGGTTTATATCCAATATCTCTCCTCAACTATATGTGCATATTATTGAGTTCGCTTTCTTAGCTAAGATGTAGAGCTTGTGGGTTTTAACCACGTGGCCGTGGGTTCGATCCCCAAAGACGGTGATTGAAATTGTAGGTTTAACAAAGTTGTATTTTCTTGATCTCGTAAGTGGTTAAAAATTTGATTTATATTAATTTTGTCATATTTGTATATTTGTTGAATCCATAAGTGGTTAAAATTTTCATTTATATACACATAAACTTGCTCGTAAGTAGTTGAAAATTTAATTTTCATCTCATTTTAGATGCTACTTTGGGTAGCGTTTCAAAGTAAAATATTATTTAAAACTTTCGTTGTTTTACCAAATAGAAGTTATAGCCTGGTTTCAACTTAAAATATGTCATAATCTCTAAAACAAATTCTTCCAAACAAGATAAATATTGGTTTATATCCAATATCCTCGCCAACATTATACATGTATATAATTGAGTTGGCCTTCTTAACAAAGTGGTAGAGTGCGTGGCTTTTAACCACGTGGTTGTGGGTTTGATCCCTAAAGACGGTGAATGAAATTGTAACATTATCAAAGTTGTATTTTCTTCGTCTCGTAAGTGGTTAAAAATTTGATTCATACTAATTTTGTCATATTTGTATATTTGTTGAATCCATAAGTGGTTAAAATTTTCAATTATATACCCATAAACCCTCTCGTAAGTAGTTGAAAATTCAATTTTCATCTCATTTTAAATGCTACTTTGGGTAGCGTTTCAAAGTGAACTATTATTTCAAACTTTCTTTGTTTTACCAAATAGAAGTTATAGCTTGGTTTCAACTTAAAATATGTCATAATCTCTAAAATAAATTCTTCCAAACAAGATATATATTGGTTTATATCCAATATCCTCTCCTCAACTATACTTGCATATTATTGAGTTCGCTTTCTTAGCTCAGATGTAGAGCTCGTGGCTTTTAACCACGTGGTCGTGGGTTCGATCCCCTAGACGGTGATTGAAATTGTAGGTTTAACAAAGTTGTATTTTCTTGATCTCGTAAGTGGTTAAAAATTTGATTTATATTAATTTTGTCATATTTGTATATTTGTTGAATCCATAAGTGGTTAAAATTTTCATTTATATACACATAAACTTGCTCGTAAGTAGTTGAAAATTTAATTTTCATCTCATTTTAGATGCTACTTTGGGTAGCGTTTCAAAGTAAACTATTATTTAAAACTTTCATTGTTTTACCAAATAGAAGTTATAGCCTGGTTTCAACTTAAAATATGTCATAATCTCTAAAACAAATTCTTCCAAACAAGATAAATATTGGTTTATATCCAATATCCTCTCCCACATTATACATGTATATATTTGAGTTGGCCTTCTTAACAAAGTGGTAGAGCGCGTGGCTTTTAACCACGTGGTTGTGGGTTTGATCCCTACAGACGGTGAATGAAATTGTAACATTATCAAAGTTGTATTTTCTTCGTCTCGTAAGTGGTTAAAAATTTGATTCATACTAATTTTGTCATATTTGTATATTTGTTGAATCCATAAGTGGTTAAAATTTTCATTCATATACCCATAAATCCTCTCGTAAGTAGATGAAAATTCAATTTTCATCTCATTTTAAATGCTACTTTGGGTAGCGTTTCAAAGTAAACTATTATTTAAGTAGAAGTTATAGCTTGGTTTCAACTTAAAATATGTCATAATCTCTAAAATAAATTCTTCTACACAAGATATATATTGGTTTATATCCAATATCCTCTCCTCAATTATACATGCATATTATTGAGTTGGCCTTCATAGCTTAGTGGTAGAGCGCGTGGCTTTTAACCACGTGGTTGTGGGTCTGATCCCCACG
Source organism: Ipomoea nil (assembly GCF_001879475.1). Classification (NCBI taxonomy): domain Eukaryota; kingdom Viridiplantae; phylum Streptophyta; class Magnoliopsida; order Solanales; family Convolvulaceae; genus Ipomoea; species Ipomoea nil. The sequence goes on from NW_017619750.1 coordinate 76,356, forward strand.
GATGGTGAATGAAATTGTAACATTATCAAAGTTGTATTTTCTTCGTCTCGGAAGTGGTTAAAAATTTGATTCATACTAATTTTGTCATATTTTTATATTTGTTGAATCCATAAGTGGTTAAAATTTTTATTTATACACCCATAAACACTCTCGTAAGTAGTTGAAAATTGAATTTTCATCTCATTTTAAATGCTATTTAGGGTAGCATTTCAAAATTAACTAGTATTTTAAACTTTCTTTGTTTTACCAAATAGAAGTTATAGCTTGGATTCAACTTAAAATATGTCATAATCTCTAAAATAAATTCTTCCAAACAAGATAATATTGGTTTATATCCAATATCTCTCCTCAACTATACATGCATATTATTGAGTAGGCCTTCTTAGCTCAGGGGTAGAGCACGTGGCTTTTAACCACGTGGTCGTGGGTTTGATCCCCACAGACGGTGATTGAAATTGTAGGTTTAACATAGTTGTATTTTCTTGATCTCGTAAGTGGTTAAAAATTTGATTTATATTAATTTTGTCATATTTGTATATTTGTTGAATCCATAGGAGTGATCTTGGTTACAATACCAAAGAGTTCTACATTAATTGAACTCCTTGGGAACCAAGGACTGTGTAATAATAACAACGGCTAGGTATATTCCCAATAGCAATTCCCATTACACGCGCAGAGTAAAAACGGAAGTAATTCGAGATGCATAACTATACCAAAACTGCGTCGTTTTCATTGGGCGGGAAACAATGATTGGCAAAACTTCTTGCTTTATTATAGAGTTAGATTTCTTGAATCCATAAGTGGCTAAAATTTTCATTTATATACACATAAACCCGCTCGTAAGTAGTTGAAAATTTAATTTTCATCTCATTTTAAATGCTACTTTGGATAGCGTTTCAAAGTAAACTATTATTTAAAACTTTCATTGTTTTACCAAATAGAAGTTATAGCATTGTTTCAACTTAAAATATGTCATAACCCCTAAAATAAATTCTTCCAAACAAGATAAATATTGGTTTATATCCAATATCCTCTCCCACATTATAAATGTATATAATTGAGTTGGCCTTCTTAGCTCAGTGGTAGAGCGCGTGGCTTTTAACCACGTGGTTGTTGATTTGATCCCCACAGACGGTGAATGAAATTGTAACATTATCAAATTTGTATTTTCTTCGTCCCGTAAGTGCTTAAAAATTTGATTCATACTAATTTTGTCATATTTCTATATTTGTTGAATCCATAAGTGGTTAAAATTTTTATTTATATACCCATAAAACCTCTCGTAAGTAGTTGAAATTCAATTTTCATCTCATTTTAAATGCTACTTAGGGTAGCGTTTCAAAATTAACTAGTATTTTAAACTTTCTTTGTTTTACCAAATAGATGCTATAGCTTGGATTCAACTTAAAATATGTCATAATCTCTAAAATAAATTCTACCAAACAAGATAATATTGGATTATATCCAATATCCTCTCCTAAACTATATATGCATATTATTGAATAGGCCTTCTTAGCTCTGTGGTAGAGTGCGTGGCTTTTAACCACGTGGTTGTGGGTTCGATCCCCACAGACGGTGATTGAAATTGTATGTTTAACAAAGTTGTATTTTCTTGATCTCGTAAGTGGTTAAAAATTTGATTTATATTAATTTTTTCATATTTGTATATTTCTTCAATCCATAAGTGGCTAAAATTTTCATTTATATACACATAAACCCGCTCGTAAGTAGTTGAAAATTTAATTTTCATCTCATTTTAAATGCTACTTTGGGTAACGTTTCAAAGTAAACTATTATTTAAAACTTTCATTGTTTTACAAAATAGAAGTTATAGCATGGTTTCAACTTAAAATATGTCAAAACCCCTAAAATAAATTCTTCCAAACAAGATAAATATTGGTTTATATCCAATATCCTCTCCCACATTATACATGTATATAATCGAGTTGGCCTTCTTAGCTTAGTGGTAGAGCGCGTGGCTTTTAACCACGTGGTTGTTGGTTTGATCCCCACAGACGGTGAATGAAATTGTAACATTATCAAAGTTGTATTTTCTTCGTCTCGTAAGTGGTTAAAAATTTGATTCATACTAATTTTGTCATATTTGTATATTTGTTGAATCCATAAGTGGTTAAAATTTTTATTCATATACCCTTAAACCCTCTCGTAAGTAGTTGAAAATTGAATTTTCATCTAATTTTAAATGCTACTTAGGGTAGCGTTTCAAAATTAACTAGTATTTTAAACTTTCTTTGTTTTACCAAATAGAAGTTATAGCTTGGAGTCAACTTAAAATATGTCATAATCTCTAAAATAAATTCTACCAAACAAGATAATATTGGTTTATATCCAATATCCTCTCCTCAACTATACATGCATATTATTGAGTTGGCCTTCTTAACTCGGTGGTAGAGCGTGCGGCTTTTAATCATGTGGTCGTGGGTTCGATCCCCACAGACGGTGATTAAAATTGTAGGTTTAACAAAGTTGTATTTTCTCGATCTCGTAAGTGGTTAAAAATTTGATTTATATTAATTCTGTCATATTTGTAGATTTGTTGAATCCATAAGTGGTTAAAATTTTCATTTATATACACATAAACCTGCTCGTAAGTTGTTGAAAATTTAATTTTCATCTCATTTTAGATGCAACTTTGGGTAGCGTTTCAAAGTAAACTATTATTTAAAACTTTCATTGTTTTACCAAATAGAAGTTATAGCCTGGTTTCAACTTAAAATATGTCATAATCTCTAAAATAAATTCGTCCAAACAAGATAAATATTGGTTTATATCCAATATCCTCTCCCACATTATACATGTATATAATTGAGTTGGCCTTCTTAGCTCAGTGGTAGAGCGCGTGGCTTTTAACCACGTGGTTGTGGGTTTGATTCCCACAGACGGTGAATGAAATTGTAACATTATTAAAGTTGTATTTTCTTCGTCTCGTAAGTGGTTAAAAATTTGATTCATACTAATTTTGTCATATTTGTATATTTGTTGAATCCATAAGTGGTTAAAATTTTTATTCATATACCCATAAACCCTCTCGTAAGTAGTTGAAAATTGAATTTTCATCTCATTTTAAATGCTACTTTGGGTAGCGTTTAAAAGTAAACTATTATTTAAAACTTTCATTGTTTTACCAAATAGAAGTTATAGCATTGTTTCAACTTAAAATATGTCATAACCCCTAAAATAAATTCTTCCAAATAAGATAAATATTGGTTTATATCCAATATCCTCTCCCACATTATAAATGTATATAATTGAGTTGGCCTTCTTATCTCAATGGTAGAGCACGTGGCTTTTAACCACGTGGTTGTTGATTTGATCCCCACAGACGGTGAATGAAATTGTAACATTATCAAATTTGTATTTTCTTCGTCTCGTAAGTGGTTAAAAATTTGATTCATACTAATTTTGTCATATTTCTATATTTGTTGAATCCATAAGTGGTTAAAATTTTTATTTATATACCCATAAAACCTCTCGTAAGTAGTTGAAAATTCAATTTTCATCTCATTTTAAATGCTACTTAGGGTTGCGTTTCAAAATTAACTAGTATTTTAAACTTTCTTTGTTTTACCAAATAGATGTTATAGCTTGGATTCAACTTAAAATATGTCATAATCTCTAAAATAAATTCTACCAAACAAGATAATATTGGATTATATCCAATATCCTCTCCTAAACTATATATGCATATTATTGAGTAGGCCTTCTTAGCTCTGTGGTAGAGCGCGTGGCTTTTAACCACGTGGTTGTGGGTTCGATTCCCACAGATGGTGATTGAAATTGTATGTTTAACAAAGTTGTATTTTCTTGATCTCGTAAGTGGTTAAAAATTTGATTTATATTAATTTTTTCATATTTGTATATTTCTTCAATCCATAAGTGGCTAAAATTTTCATTTATATACACATAAACCCGCTCGTAAGTAGTTGAAAATTTAATTTTCATCTCATTTTAAATGCTACTTTGGGTAACGTTTCAAAGTAAACTATTATTTAAAACTTTCATTGTTTTACAAAATAGAAGTTATAGCATGGTTTCAACTTAAAATATGTCAAAACCCCTAAAATAAATTCTTCCAAACAAGATAAATATTGGTTTATATCCAATATCCTCTCCCACATTATACATGTATATAATCGAGTTGGCCTTCTTAGCTTAGTGGTAGAGCGCGTGGCTTTTAACCACATGGTTGTTGGTTTGATCCCCACAGACAGTGAATGAAATTGTAACATTATCAAAGTTGTATTTTCTTCGTCTCGTAAGTGGTTAAAAATTTGATTCATACTAATTTTGTCATATTTGTATATTTGTTGAATCCATAAGTGGTTAAAATTTTTATTCATATACCCTTAAACCCTCTCGTAAGTAGTTGAAAATTGAATTTTCATCTAATTTTAAATGCTACTTAGGGTAGCGTTTCAAAATTAACTAGTATTTTAAACTTTCTTTGTTTTACCAAATAGAAGTTATAGCTTGGATTCAACTTAAAATATGTCATTATCTCTAAAATAAATTCTACCAAACAAGATAATATTGGTTTATATCCAATATCCTCTCCTCAACTATACATGCATATTATTGAGTTGGCCTTCTTAACTCGATGGTAGAGCGCGCGGCTTTTAACCATGTGGTCGTGGGTTCGATCCCCACAGACGGTGATTGAAATTGTAGGTTTAACAAAGTTGTATTTTCTCGATCTCGTAAGTGGTTAAAAATTTGATTTATATTAATTTTGTCATATTTGTAGATTTGTTGAATCCATAAGTGCTTAAAATTTTCATTTATATACACATAAACCTGCTCGTAAGTAGTTGAAAATTTAATTTTCATCTCATTTTAGATGCAACTTTGGGTAGCGTTTCAAAGTAAACTATTATTTAAAACTTTCATTGTTTTACCAAATAGAAGTTATAGCTTGGTTTCAACTTAAAATATGTCATAATCTCAAATATAAATTCGTCCAAACAAGATAAATATTGGTTTATATCCAATATCCTCTCCCACATTATACATGTATATAATTGAGTTGGCCTTCTTAGCTCAGTGGTAGAGCGCGTGGCTTTTAACCACGTGGTTGTGGGTTCGATCACCACAGACGGTGATTGAAATTGTATGTTTAACAAAGTTGTATTTTCTTGATCTCGTAAGTGGTTAAAAATTTGATTTATATTAATTTTTTCATATTTGTATATTTCTTCAATCCATAAGTGGCTAAAATTTTCATTTATATACACATAAACCCGCTCGTAAGTAGTTGAAAATTTAATTTTCATCTCATTTTAAATGCTACTTTGGGTAACGTTTCAAAGTAAACTATTATTTAAAACTTTCATTGTTTTACCAAATAGAAGTTATAGCATTGTTTCAACTTAAAATATGTCATAACCCCTAAAATAAATTCTTCCAAACAAGATAAATATTGGTTTATATCCAATATCCTCTCCCACATTATAAATGTATATAATTGAGTTGGCCTTCTTATCTCAGTGGTAGAGCGCGTGGCTTTTAACCACGTGGTTGTTGATTTGATCCCCACAGACGGTGAATGAAATTGTAACATTATCAAATTTGTATTTTCTTCGTCTCGTAAGTGGTTAAAAATTTGATTCATACTAATTTTGTCATATTTCTATATTTGTTGAATCCATAAGTGGTTAAAATTTTTATTTATATACCCATAAAACCTCTCGTAAGTAGTTGAAAATTCAATTTTCATCTCATTTTAAATGCTACTTAGGGTAGCGTTTCAAAATTAACTAGTATTTTAAACTTTCTTTGTTTTACCAAATAGATGTTATAGCTTGGATTCAACTTAAAATATGTCATAATCTCTAAAATAAATTCTACCAAACAAGATAATATTGGATTATATCCAATATCCTCTCCTAAACTATATATGCATATTATTAAGTAGGCCTTCTTAGCTCTGTGGTAGAGCGCGTGGCTTTTAACCACGTGGTTGTGGGTTCGATCACCACAGACGGTGATTGAAATTGTATGTTTAACAAAGTTGTATTTTCTTGATCTCGTAAGTGGTTAAAAATTTGATTTATATTAATTTTTTCATATTTGTATATTTCTTCAATCCATAAGTGGCTAAAATTTTCATTTATATACACATAAACCCGCTCGTAAGTAGTTGAAAATTTAATTTTCATCTCATTTTAAATGCTACTTTGGGTAACGTTTCAAAGTAAACTATTATTTAAAACTTTCATTGTTTTACAAAATAGAAGTTATAGCATGGTTTCAACTTAAAATATGTCAAAACCCCTAAAATAAATTCTTCCAAACAAGATAAATATTGGTTTATATCCAATATCCTCTCCCACATTATACATGTATATAATCGAGTTGGCCTTCTTAGCTTAGTGGTAGAGCGCGTGGCTTTTAACCACATGGTTGTTGGTTTGATCCCCACAGACAGTGAATGAAATTGTAACATTATCAAAGTTGTATTTTCTTCGTCTCGTAAGTGGTTAAAAATTTGATTCATACTAATTTTGTCATATTTGTATATTTGTTGAATCCATAAGTGGTTAAAATTTTTATTCATATACCCATAAACCCTCTCGTAAGTAGTTGAAAATTGAATTTTCATCTAATTTTAAATGCTACTTAGGGTAGCGTTTCAAAATTAACTAGTATTTTAAACTTTCTTTGTTTTACCAAATAGAAGTTATAGCTTGGATTCAACTTAAAATATGTCATAATCTCTAAAATAAATTCTACCAAACAAGATAATATTGGATTATATACAATATCCTCTCCTCAACTATACATGCGTATTATTGAGTTGGCCTTCTTAACTCGGTGGTAGAGCGCGCGGCTTTTAACCATGTGGTCGTGGGTTCGATCCCCACAGACGGTGATTGAAATTGTAGGTTTAACAAAGTTGTATTTTCTCGATCTCGTAATTGGTTAAAAATTTGATTTATATTAATTTTGTCATATTTGTAGATTTGTTGAATCCATAAGTGCTTAAAATTTTCATTTATATACACATAAACCTGCTCGTAAGTAGTTGAAAATTTAATTTTCATCTCATTTTAGATGCAACTTTGGGTAGCGTTTCAAAGTAAACTATTATTTAAAACTTTCGTTGTTTTACCAAATAGAAGTTATAGCCTGGTTTCAACTTAAAATATGTCATAATCTCTAAAATAAATTCGTCCAAACAAGATAAATATTGGTTTATATCCAATATCCTCTCCCACATTATACATGTATATAATTGAGTTGGCCTTCTTAGCTCAGTGGTAGAGCGCGTGGCTTTTAACCACGTGGTTGTGGGTTTGATCCCCATAGACGGTGAATGAAATTGTAACATTATTAAAGTTGTATTTTCTTCGTCTCGTAAGTGGTTAAAAATTTGATTCATACTAATTTTGTCATATTTGTATATTTGTTGAATCCATAAGTGGTTAAAATTTTTATTCATATACCCATAAACCCTCTCGTAAGTAGTTGAAAATTGAATTTTCATCTCATTTTAAATGCTACTTTGGGTAGCGTTTAAAAGTAAACTATTATTTAAAACTTTCATTGTTTTACCAAATAGAAGTTATAGCATTGTTTCAACTTAAAATATGTAATAACCCCTAAAATAAATTCTTCCAAACAAGATAAATATTGGTTTATATCCAATATCCTCTCCCACATTATAAATGTATATAATTGAGTTGGCCTTCTTAGCTCAGTGGTAGAGCGCGTGGCTTTTAACCACGTGGTTGTTGATTTGATCCCCACAGACGGTGAATGAAATTGTAACATTATCAAATTTGTATTTTCTTCGTCTCGTAAGTGGTTAAAAATTTGATTCATACTAATTTTGTCATATTTCTATATTTGTTGAATCCGTAAGTGGTTAAAATTTTTATTTATATACCCATAAACCCTCTCGTAAGTAGTTGAAAATTCAATTTTCATCTCATTTTAAATGCTACTTAGGGTAGCGTTTCAAAATTAACTAGTATATTGAACTTTCTTTGTTTTACCAAATAGATGTTATAGCTTGGATTCAACTTAAAATATGTCATAATCTCTAAAATAAATTCTACCAAACAAGATAATATTGAATTATATCCAATATCCTCTCCTAAACTATATATGCATATTATTGAGTAGGCCTTCTTAGCTCTGTGGTAGAGTGCGTGGCTTTTAACCACGTGGTTGTGGGTTCGATCCCCACAGACGGTGATTGAAATTGTATGTTTAACAAAGTTGTATTTCCTGGATCTCGTAAGTGGTTAAAAATTTGATTTATATTAATTTTTTCAAATTTGTATATTTCTTCAATCCATAAGTGGCTAAAATTTTAATTTATATACACATAAACCCGCTCGTAAGTAGTTGAAAATTTAATTTTCATCTCATTTTAAATGCTACTTTGGGTAACGTTTCAAAGTAAACTATTATTTAAAACTTTCAATGTTTTACAAAATAGAAGTTATAGCATGGTTTCAACTTAAAATATGTCAAAACCCCTAAAATAAATTCTTCCAAACAAGATAAATATTGGTTTATATCCAATATCCTCTCCCACATTATACATGTATATAATCGAGTTAGCCTTCTTAGCTTAGTCGTAGAGCGCGTGGCTTTTAACCACGTGGTTGTTGGTTTGATCCCCACAGACGGTGAATGAAATTGTAACATTATCAAAGTTGTATTTTCTTCGTCTCGTAAGTGGTTAAAAATTTGATTCATACTAATTTTGTCATATTTGTATATTTGTTTAATCCTTAAGTGGTTAAAATTTTTATTCATATACCCTTAAACCCTCTCGTAAGTAGTTGAAAATTGAATTTTCATCTAATTTTAAATGCTACTTAGGATAGCGTTTCAAAATTAACTAGTATTTTAAACTTTCTTTGTTTTACCAAATAGAAGTTATAGCTTGGATTCAACTTAAAATATGTCATAATCTCTAAAATAAATTCTACCAACCAAGATAATATTGGTTTATATCCAATATCCTCTCCTCAACTATACATGCATATTATTGAGTTGGCCTTCTTAACTTGGTGGTAGAGCGCGCGGCTTTTAACCATGTGGTCGTGGGTTCGATCCCCACAGACGGTGATTGAAATTGTAGGTTTAACAAAGTTGTATTTTCTCGATCTCGTAAGTGGTTAAAAATTTGATTTATATTAATTTTGTCATATTTGTAGATTTGTTGAATCCATAAGTGGTTAAAATTTTCATTTATATACACATAAACCTGCTCGTATGTAGTTGAAAATTTAATTTTCATCTCATTTTAGATGCAACTTTGGGTAGCGTTTCAAAGTAAACTATTATTTAAAACTTTCATTGTTTTACCAAATAGAAGTTATAGCCTGGTTTCAACATAAAATATGTCATAGTCTCTAAAATAAATTCGTCCAAACAAGATAAATATTGGTTTATATCCAATATCCTCTCCCACATTATACATGTATATAATTGAGTTGGCCTTCTTAGCTCAGTGGTAGAGCGCGTGGCTTTTAACCACGTGGTTGTGGGTTTGATCCCCATAGACGGTGAATGAAATTGTAACATTATTAAAGTTGTATTTTCTTCGTCTCGTAAGTGGTTAAAAATTTGATTCATACTAATTTTGTCATATTTGTATATTTGTTGAATCCATAAGTGGTTAAAATTTTTATTCATATACCCATAAACCCTCTCGTAAGTAGTTTAAAATTGAATTTTCATCTCATTTTAAATGCTACTTAGGGTAGCGTTTCAAAATTAACTAGTATTTTAAACTTTCTTTGTTTTACCAAATAGAAGCTATAGCTTGGATTCAACTTAAAATATGTCATAATCTCTAAAATAAATTCTACCAAACAAGATAATATTGGTTTATATCCAATATCCTCTCCTCAACTATACATGCATATTATTGAGTAGGCCTTCTTAGCTCAGTGGTAGAGCGCGTGGCTTTTAACCACGTGGTTGTGGGTTCGATCCCCACAGACGGTGGTTGAAATTGTAGGTTTGAAATTGTAACATTATTAAAGTTGTATTTTCTTCGTCTCGTAAGTGGTTAAAAATTTGATTCATACTAATTTTGTCATATTTGTATATTTGTTGAATCCATAAGTGGTTAAAATTTTTATTCATATACCCATAAACCCTCTCGTAAGTTGTTGAAAATTGAATTTTCATCTCATTTTAAATGCTACTTGGGGTAGCGTTTCAAAATTAACTAGTATTTTAAACTTTCTTTGTTTTACCAAATAGAAGCTATAGCTTGGATTCAACTTAAAATATGTCGTAATCTCTAAAATAAATTCTACCAAACAAGATAATATTGGTTTATATCCAATATCCTCTCCTCAACTATACATGCATATTATTGAGTAGGCTTTCTTAGCTCAGTGGTAGAGCGCGTGGCTTTTAACCACGTGGTCGTGGGTTCGATCCCCACAGACGGTGATTGAAATTGTAGGTTTAATAAAGTTGTATTTTCTTGATCTCGTAAGTGGTTAAAAATTTGACTTATATTAGTTTTTTCATATTTGTATATTTGTTGAATCCATAAGTGGCTAAAATTTTCATTTATATACACATAAACCCGCTCGTAAGTAGTTGAAAATTTAATTTTCATCTCATTTTAAATGCTACTTTGGGTAGCGTTTCAAACTAAACTATTATTTAAAACTTTCATTGTTTTACCAAATAGAAGTTATAGCATGGTTTCAACTTAAAATATGTCATAACCCCTAAAATAAATTCTTCCAAACAAGATAAATATTGGTTTATATCCAATATCCTCTCCCACATTATACATGTATATAATTGAGTTGGCCTTCTTAGCTCAGTGGTAGAGCGCGTAGCTTTTAACCACGTGGTTGTTGGTTTGATCCCCACAGACGGTGAATGAAATTGTAACATTATCAAAGTTGTATTTTCTTCGTCTCGTAAGTGGTTAAAAATTTGATTCATACTAATTTTGTCATATTTCTATATTTGTTGAATCCATAAGTGGTTAAATTTTTTTTTTTGTTGTATTGCAGGTTAGTTGGCCTTAGCCTCCTTGAGTTCGGTGAACTCGTGAAGAACAAAAGCAGAGGAAAGGAGTAGAGATATATGTGAGATGAATGTTGTATTCTCATTAGCCACTCTCTTTAGTTACAAGAGTACAGAATATAAAGGACTCAATGTAATAAATACAATAAATGTATATAACTGTTACATCTGTTACATTCCGTTACAAATATAAATGTCCATAAATAGTGGTTTTATAACACTCCCCCTTGGACATTATTTTGCCATAATCATGTCTCGTTAAAAAACTTGCTTGGAAAACCCTGTGGGAAAAACCTAGACAAGAAAAGAGTACAATAAAATATATATTCATGCCTCATTAAAAACTTCACTAGGAAAACCACGTGGGAAAAACCTAGTTGAAGAAAAGAGTACATGATATATGTAAAAACATATATTGTATTTGGTCGCCTCATTAAAAACCTTAACTTAAGAAAACCCTGTGGGAAAAACTTAGTTAAGGGAAAAAGAGTACAACCATAAGCCTTCAGGGCGCAAACTGCATAATCTTCAGGATTCGAGGGTTTGTCCATTTAAGCACTTATTTTGCAATATTTTCCCATTTACATCATTAATATCATACTCATGCCTCATTAAAAACCACACTAGAAAACCCAATGGGAGAAAACTAGTGAGGAAAAGAGTACATGATATTTATGCATTTATGTGTTGCAAATAATGCGCAACCATTAGTCTTTTATGACTTAATCTTCAAGATTTTACGTTCAATCTTCCGGATTGATTCGAGTAAATGTAATCTTCAGGATTTTACGTTCAATCTTCCGGATTGATTCGAGTAAATGTACTTCCCGTCTCCCCCTGAAGATAACAATCTTCAAGTTCTACATATATTTCAAAATTTGAAGGGATGGATTGGACAAATCTTCTGGATTGTCACTAGAGTAGTGTACAATAATCTTATGGCTCTTCTAGAGCTCATATAACATTTGTGCAACACAAGTGTTATTGTCCTCATTTTGAACATTTAGAGAAATTCATTGTATAACCCGTTTGGACTTGGCATTGCGGGGATCAAACAAAACAGCCAGTACCCAAGTAGCCTATTAAAACCGTATCATGGTTTCTTACATCAGTGTCATGTCTTTGTATCTCGAAGATACCGGAGGATATGTTAATCATTATTCAAGTACTTCATTTGTAGGGGGAGCACTAGATTTTGCTAGCAATTTCATCGCAAATATGTTGCGATTATAGAACTTCTGGTTCTATAATGGTGCTCCAACGATAATGAAGTAAGGGACTTCGAGTCCAAAAAGGTTCCTTATCTGCTTCAAGATATTATTAGGCAACCTTTAGTTTGATAAAACATGACACTTATATGCATATAGACATGTACAAAAAACATTTTTAGATGTAGGCTGACTGGTGTATAAAAAAAACTTCAAAGAAAAACTCGATCTTCAAGTCGAGATAATACTTATAGCTTTTACAAGCTTTTTATTTCAAAAGTCTCAGTCTTTAAACATGAACTGACATTATCAAGCTCTTTATATATTGATGTTTACACCATCAATCTTGACTGAGATAATAAATAATAAATAAGTTCATTATCAACCCTTTATTGAGCACACAATGGTACATATTATTCCTTCAATGAGGATATTAACTCCATTCGCAACCCTTTAAAGAGTAAATAATGACACATAATAATACTTAAATAAATCATCATTTCGAGAATTATGAATCCATCAGGGATTTCTCAAGATAAATTTAACTGCATATCTAAATTTATTATTCTGCCAATTGTATTATGTAGCGGAACTTAATGACATTTACCATGGGAGAGTATATTTGATTAAAATCAATTAAGGATCTCTGCGTGGACCCATAGGCTACAAACTCGCTTTATCACCTCATTATTCTTATTTCTCTTTCATGCACACACCCATTTGTAACCTTCAGGGTTAACGCTCAAATGGTGTATTGTTATAAAGATAATTTATTCATTTTAGCGAGTCGAGCTATGCCTTAATTGCTCCTTTATATATTAAATAGTCATGGCACTTTTGGTGCCTAATTTTGGATCCAGATTATCATATAATGAGCAATTTGTAATGGCAATTGTGTTGTCGACAACTATAACATTTTTGTAAAACTCCCATATTTGTAAAAGTAATGGCAATTTCTAAAACAACCAGATTCTAAACATTTCCCAAAAATATTTTGATCTGGTCGTTCCGCATCCCTAGTATTACGTTTGTTTGGTGCACTTATAAGTCTTACCAGGGTTTTTCATCATCTGGACGAACGTCTGCAGGACATAATTGTTCAAACTATTTCAAGAGTGACAATATTTCTTTACTAGATCTAGTATTATGATCCATATATCTTTCACCGATAGATCTCCTACACTTCTAGTGTCAAGGAGTATCGATAGATATGTTTGGTCCAAGGATATAGGACCTAGTCACTTCGTTTATGATCATTATGATCAATAGATGTATTTGGCAGATTATTTGCTAAAATTGCAAATAGATTATCTTTTGAACTTCTAGTTCAATCAAACTAGTACATGGATTTAAATAATGAAGATGTTTTTATTCTTATGAAATTTCTTGGCATTCCAAAAAGCTACGGAGTAGTATATTATCTCCCCCTAATGCCGAGAAACAATCTTCATTATGAATGCAGTCAACGTACCCAATTATATGCATTGATCCCCTATCATGGGCTTTCGGTATTTAACCAATATACGGGGGTTTCTTCGATAGCCCTTTTAGAGGTACGTTGTGGTGGTGATATAAAATAGACTGCGCAAATAAAATAACGCAAATAGGGAAATGTTACTTCTGAAACCACGTACTAGGTAAAAAAGGGGGTATAGCAATCCTTGAGGGATTGATTTGTGATATGCATTGAGTTAGACTTGGGTAAAAAGAACTTGACTCATAGTAACGTCATAGCAATCCTTCGGGGATTGATGGGATAGGTGGACCATTTTTGGTCATGAATTTATCGTCAAGGTTCATCCTAAAGGGTGACTTAGAGAATTAAAAACCTTAATCTACCTTCTGGGCAAATAAATATACAAAACAATGAGGGCTATAAATTTAAATATCATATGCCCAAATCTCATGTCAAAGAGTTTCTATAGCAGAAACTAGCATTGTAAACATGTCATAGCCTTTAATTGTTATCACATGCAAGTTAAGGTTTAGCAACGACATGTGCAACCTAACCATATTAAGAATTCATGCTATTTTGCCACTTATAAGTTGGGTGATGAATCTCAATAGATATGGCCTATAGCAAATCATAAATTGCCAACAAGAGAAATAACAAAATCTCTTATATGAACATAATCAAGAGATTATATGCTAAAATATGTCAATTAAAGAGAAGCATGCAATAGCATGTGATATAATTGTCCCTTATGTCTTGGACATCAAAAACTCAATTTAGTCATGCACATCATATTTGGTACACACAAGGCATCACATGACAAGAGATATTCTTATTAATTCATAAATTAGAAAAATGAGAGAAGTACCGTTCGCCGAAGAATAATGAGCACATGTTCGCTGTCGGGCCCATTCCACTACTGGAAATTATTGAATTTCCGATAGTGTTCATTCCTATTTCGGGGAGTCAAAACAGCACTTTTCCAAGCAAGCTCTCATTTTATCTCATAGTTTCATACAAGCATGAAAATATCACAAAATAGCAAGATATACAAGCTGAAAAAGGCATAAATTTTCAGAATTTTGACCTGGATTGCTGAATTTTCTGGTAACAAATGGTAACACATTTTGGTACAAAATCTTTCAGATATGTAGTTCATCAAGTCTAGAACGTACACAAAAATTTTCATGGCAATCCAAGGTGTAGAAGTATTTTTTCTAAAAATTTTCCCAACATTGCTCCAGGCAGAAAAATAATTGACAGCACAGTGCCAAAACTTTAAGTTTTCTGGAATCACCAAAGCATATTTTTAACAAAATCTTTTTACAGACATCAAATACCACGAGTCTAGGTTCTCCAGAAAAAATTCCATGCCAAAAGGAGTTCAAGAAGTATTTTTCACGAATTTAATTTTCAAACTGCGCCGGTCAGAATTTTCAGGCAGTGATTACTATGTGTAAAAAAAAATCACAATTTGTTTGCTTCAGGCAAACCAACATGATGTGAGTCAATTTTGACTTTTGGAGAGTATCATAGCATTAGAAATAGAAGTTGCAAACTTCATTCATAAGTCATTAGTCACTTTAAAGATTAATCCACATTCAGGGTCTTCCAGACCTTATTAAAAAAAACCCAATGACCAAACACTTAGCATAATTTTGTCATGTACTACTACTGGAGTACAATACGACCATTGACAATGAGACCCGCATACACCAAATATCCTTCAGGGATTCACTTAGGGTTTATAAATCCTTTTAGATCAAATATCTATAATCGAGGCCTTGAGGCAAGATAAAGATAACGGGTGACTGATAAAATTAGTGCTCTTGATTTACCTTCTGGGTAAAACTATATTAAAAAAAATTAGACACTATCATTTTGTTTAAATACTCCGATTTAAGATTTATTCTAATGCCCAAAACTCATGTGAAATAATTTCTATAGCAAATTAGCACCATAAACTTTTAAAACAATACAAAGCCAATTTTACATTGGGGAAACTGCCCTAGTGCTAATATTTTTAATTTGTGCTATGACTTGTTGCCTTCTGGGCAGTGCTATGTTTAGAAATTTGGCTATAATCACTTGTTGATCAAAACGATCCTTCAGGGACGGTCATATAATAAGTGCTTTATTTCTAAGCAAAAATTACATGCATTTATGCAAATTTCGATTAAAATTTATGAAAAAATCTCATCATCAAATATGAGCTATAGCAAATAATTGTACCATATTCTAATCAACATGAGACTTAGCTTCTAAACAACATTGGCAGTATTATTAAGCACAAAATATAGGAGTTGGCAAATTTAGATTAGACACAGTACTTGCACCTCTAATATTAGTAATAATCACTGGATTAGGGTCAATATTGGAGAGCAAAACCTTATATACGAAACTGCCAATTATCATCATCCCAAAAGGATCAATATTCTCAGTGCAAAAAAAAGCGACTGTAAAACGCCACCCTAGCTCGATTCGCAACCGCCACAGTCCAAGGCAGATTGCCGGACGCCAGTTGCGATTGAAGAATTATGGTGGAAGCAGTGGTGATGCGACGCAGATGGCACACAAAAGTCCAAGTGCGAGTGAATCATAAAAATGCAATTCTAACTCACAAAAACATGCTTTTGACCAACGTGGCGCGATTCACTACATTTACAATGAAAACAGCTAGCAGATCTACCATCACACACCATAAATTACATTATAATATATGCAGAGCATATGAAATCAAGTAGGGCAGTACTCAAATCAAGTAGAAACACTAGCAAATAGCTTTTCAGAATTTATACCCATAACCTTGGAATTTTCAGTAGGTTAAGAGTGTAAGATTTAACCAAGAGAAGAGTTACCAACCTCACAAATGGTTCCTTTGCCGCACAACCAAACCACCAGGCCAAGACGTAGCCACGACTGGCGAGACCACCAACAGATCGCGAAGACCCACCAGTTGGGGACCAGCGCCTTCTGGAGCAGAGTCTGAGGTCGGATTCTCCATACGCGAAGCCAAGCATCAAGGGATGACCGCCACCACCTGAGACTGATGAGGCCGTCACCGCTAAGGCTACAGACCGGTGTTCACCATCACCCCGCGAAACAGAATACATCAAAGTGACCGGCAATGGAGCAATAGATGGAGTGGGGGCCATTATCAACGATTCTGAGAGTATGGACCACCAACTCCTTCAGTCAACACTCCAGCAGGCACCTCGAAGTCGTTCTCAAAGGCGAAGAATGGTTCGCGATCAAAGTTGTCGCAAAAGGCCTGCGACATCAGATTGATGATGGCGATGATGTTGCTGGACATCAGAGACAGCATCGGACGGCTCCAAGTCTCCATCGCCGGCCTGAAGGCGGCGGACCGCCGATGGACACAAGTTCACGCCTCGGCGGCGCAAATCGATCAGAATATTGCGCACCCGATCCAGCTCTTGTTCTAGCGAGTTGGGAGGCGGCTGACCCACCGCCATGAATGCCTCGACGAGACGAAGAAGATGGCCGGAGCCGATCGCCCGTTTGAGGCCCGCTGGCGCCGGAAATTGCGGAGACCGTCTCGGCCGAACCGAGATTTTTAAGGAAAAGGAGCGAGAGTTTTTTCTAGTAGAGCAAAGTGCCGATAACGTGTTGTATTGCAGGTTAGTTGGCCTTAGCCTCCTTGAGTTCGGTGAACTCGTGAAGAACAAAAGCAAAAGAAAGGAGTAGAGATATATGTGAGATGAATGTTGTATTCTCATTAGCCACTCTCTTTAGTTACAAGAGTACAGAATATAAAGGACTCAATGTAATAAATACAATAAATGTATATAACTGTTACATCTGTTACATTCCGTTACAAATATAAATGTCCATAAATAGTGGTTTTATAACATTTTTATATACCCATAAACCCTCTCGTAAGTAGTTGAAAATTCAATTTTCATCTCATTTTAAATGCTACTTAGGGTTGCGTTTCAAAATTAACTAGTATTTTAAACTTTCTTTGTTTTACCAAATAGAAGTTATAGCTTGGATTCAACTTAAAATATGTCATAATCTCTAAAATAAATTCTACCAAACAAGATAATATTGGATTATATCCAATATCCTCTCCTCAACTATATATGCATATTATTGAGTAGGCCTTCTTTGCTCAGTGGTAGAGCGCGTGGCTTTTAACCACGTGGTCGTGGGTTCGTTCCCCACAGACGGTGATTGAAATTGTAGGTTTAACGAAGTTGTATTTTCTTGATCTCGTAAGTGGTTAAAAATTTGATTTATATTAATTTTTTCATATTTGTATATTTGTTGAATCCATAAGTGGCTAAAATTTTCATTTATATACACATAAACCCGCTCGTAAGTTGGTGAAAATTTAATTTTCATCTCATTTTAAATGCTACTTTGGGTAGCGTTTCAAAGTAAACTATAATTTAAAACTTTCATTGTTTTACCAAATAGAAGTTATAGCATGGTTTCAACTTAAAATATGTCATAACCCCTAAAATAAATTCTTCCAAACAAGATAAATATTGGTTTATATCCAATATCCTCTCCTCAACTATACATGCATATTATTGAGTTGGCCTTCTTAGCTCATTGGTAGAGTGCGTGGCTTTTAACCACGTGGTCGTGGATTCGATCCTTACAGACGGTGGTTGAAATTGTAGGTTTAACAAAGTTGTATTTTCTTGATCTCGTAAGTGGTTAAAACTTAGATTTATATTAATTTTGTCATATTTGTATATTTGTTGAATCCATAAGTTGTTAAAATTTTCATTTATATACACATAAACCCGCTCGTAAGTAGTTGAAAATTTAATTTTCATCTCATTTTAGATGCTACTTTGGGTAGCGTTTCAAAGTAAACTATTATTTAAAACTTTCATTGTTTTACCAAATAGAAGTTATAGCCTGGTTTCAGCTTAAAATATGTCATAATCTCGAAAATAAATTCTACCAAACAAGATAATATTGGTTTATATCCAATATCCTCTCCTAAACTATACATGCATATTATTAAGTAGGCCTTCTTAGCGTATTGGTTGAGCACGTGGCTTTTAACCACGTGGTCGTGGGTTCGATCCCTACAGACGGTGATTGAAATTGTAGGTTTAACAAAGTTATATTTTCTGGATCTCGTAAGTGGTTAAAAATTTGATTTATATTAATTTTGTCATATTTGTATATTTGTTGAATCCATAAGTGGTTAAAATTTTCATTTATATACCCATAAACCCGCTCGTAAGTAGTATAAAATTCAATTTTCATCTCATTTTAAATGCTACTTTGGGTAGCGTTTCAAAGTAAACTATTATTTAAAACTTACTTTATTTTACCAAATAGAAGTTATAGCTTGGTTTCAACTTCAAATATGTCATAATCTCTAAAATAAATTCTTCCAAACAACCAGGACTATGTGGTCCAATGGTACCCGGGTTGGACTTCCATTAGGAAGGTTTTGAGTTCAAGCCTCAGTGGAGGCGTTATTAGCTCTTTTTGTTTCAGTAGGTTGAGAAAGTATATGAACAGATACTACAATGTAATAGAGCTAGTAGCATTCAAAAAAAAAAAAAAAAAAATTCTTCCAAACAAAATATATATTGCTTTATATCCAATATCCTCTCCACAACTATACATGCATATTATTGAGTTGGCCTTCTTAGCTCAGTGGTAGAGTGTGTGGCTTTTAACCACGTGGTCGTGGATTTGATCCCCACAGACGGTGATTGAAATTGTAGGTTTAACAAAGTTGTATTTTCTTGATCTCGTAAGTGGTTAAAAATTCGATTTATATTAATTTTGTCATATTTGTATATTTGTTGAATCCATAAGTTGTTAAAATTTTCATTTATATACACATAAACCCGCTCGTAAGTAGTTTAAAGTTTAATTTTCATCTCATTTTAGATGCTACTTTGGGTAGCGTTTCAAAGTAAACTATTATTTAAAACTTTCATTGTTTTACGAAATAGAAGTTATAGCCTGGTTTCAACTTAAAATATGTCATAATCTCTAAAATAAATTCTTCCAAACAAGATATATATTGGTTTATATCCAATATCCTCTCCCACATTATTCATGTATATAATTGAGTTGGCCTTCTTAACAAAGTGGTAGAGCGCGTGGCTTTTAACCACGTGGTTGTGGGTTTGATCCCTACAGACGGTGAATGAAATTGTAACATTATCAAAGTTGTATTTTCTTCGTCTCGTAAGTGATTAAAAATTTTATTTATATTAATTTTGTCATATTTGTATATTTGTTGAATCCATAAGTGGTTAAAATTTTCATTCATATACCCATAAACCCTCTCGTAAGTAGTTGAAAATTCAATTTTCATCTCATTTTAAATGCTACTTTGGGTAGCGTTTCAAAGTAAACTATTATTTAAAACTTTCTTTGTTTTACCAAGTAGAAGTTATAGCTTGGTTTCAACTTAAAATATGTCATAATCTCTAAAATAAATTCTTCTAAACAAGATATATATTGGTTTATATCCAATATCCTCTCCTCAACTATACATGCATATTATTGAGTTGGCCTTCTTAGCTTAGATGTAGAGCTCGTGGCTTTTAACCACGTGGTCGTGGATTCGATCCCCAAAGACTGTGATTGAAATTTTAGGTTTAAAAAAGTTGTATTTTCTTGATCTCGTAAGTGGTTAAAAATTTGATTTATATTAATTTTGTCATACTTGTATATTTGTTGAATCCATAAGTGGTTAAAATTTTCATTTATATACACATAAACCCGCTCGTAAGTAGTTGAAAATTCAATTTTCATCTCATTTTAAATGCTACTTTGGGTAGCGTTTCAAAGTAAACTATTATTTAAAACTTTCTTTGTTTTACCAAGTAGAAGTTATAGCTTGGTTTCAACTTAAAATATGTCATAATCTCTAAAATAAATTCTTCTAAACAAGATATATATTGGTTTATATCCAATATCCTCTCCTCAACTATACATGCATATTATTGAGTTGGCCTTCTTAGCTTAGATGTAGAGCTCGTGGCTTTTAACCACGTGGTCGTGGATTCGATCCCCAAAGACTGTGATTGAAATTTTAGGTTTAAAAAAGTTGTATTTTCTTGATCTCGTAAGTGGTTAAAAATTTGATTTATATTAATTTTGTCATACTTGTATATTTGTTGAATCCATAAGTGGTTAAAATTTTCATTTATATACACATAAACCCGCTCGTAAGTAGTTGAAAATTCAATTTTCATCTCATTTTAAATGCTACTTTGGGTAGCATTTCAAAGTAAACTATTATTTAAAACTTTCTCTGTTTTACCAAATAGAAATCATAGCCCGGTTTCAACTTAAAATATGTCATAATCTCTAAAACAAATTCTTCCAAACAAGATAAATATTGGTTTATATCCAATATCCTCTCCCACATTATACATGTATATAATTGAGTTGGCCTTCTTAGATCAGTGGTAGAGCACGTGGCTTTTAACCACGTGGTTGTGGGTATGATCCCCACAGACGGTGAATGAAATTGTAACATTATCAAAGTAAACTATTATTTAAAACTTTATTTGTTTTACCAAATAGAAGTTATAGCTTGGTTCCAACTTAAAATATGTCATAATCTCTAAAATAAATTCTTCCAAACAAGATAAATATTGGTTTATATCCAATATCCTCTCCCACATTATACATGTATATAATTTAGTTGGCTTTCTTAGCTCAGTGGTAGAGTGCGTGGCTTTTAACCACGTGGTTGTGGGTTTGACCCCCACGGACGGTGAATGAAATTGTAACATTCTCAAAGTTGTATTTTCTTCGTCTCGTAAGTGGTTACAAATTTGATTCATACTAATTTTGTCATATTTGTATATTTGTTGAATCAATAAGTGGTTAAAATTTTCATTTATATACCCATAAACCCGCTCATAAGTAGTTGAAAATTCAATTTTCATCTCATTTTAAATGCTACTTTGGGTAGCGTTTCAAAGTAAACTATTATTTAAAACTTTCTTTGTTTTACCAAATAGAAGTTATAGCTTTGTTTCAATTTCAAATATGTCATAATCACTAAAATAAATTCTTCGAAACAAGATAAATATTGGTTTATATCCAATATCCTCTCCCACATTATACATATATATAATTGAGTTGGCCTTCTTAGATCAGTGGTAGAGCACGTGGCTTTTAACCACGTGGTTGTGGGTATGATCCCCACAGACGGTGAATGAAATTGTAACATTATCAAAGTTGTATTTTCTTCGTCTCGTAAGTGGTTAAAAATTTGATTCATACTAATTTTGTCATATTTGTATATTTGTTGAATCCATAAGTGGTTAAAATTTTCATTTATATACCCATAAACCCTCTCGTAAGTTGTTGAAAATTCAATTTTCATATCATTTTAAATGCTACTTAGGGTAGCGTTTCAAAATTAACTAGTATTTTAAACTTTCTTTGTTTTACCAAATAGAAGTTATAGCTTGGATTCAACTTAAAATATGTCATAATCTCTAAAATAAATTCTACCAAACAAGATAATATTGGTTTAGGGAAAATTGTAAAAAGTGCCCCTCTATAATATGCCAATTATCAATGTTACCCCTGAATTATGAGTGGTGTAAATGTTGCGCCTCAATTATCAAAATGGTGCACATATAGCCCCTCCCATAACGGACCTGTGGTTCCCCACTGCTATCCATCGCTGTTATTTCGAATTGCGGGAGGGAAAAATAACTAAATTACATATTTACTTTGACTTAACAGTGTTGTACACTAACGAGGAACCACATGTCCGTTACGAGAGGGGCTATATGTGAACCGTTTTGATGATTGAAGGGCAACATTTACACCATTTATAATTCAGGGGTGACATTGATAATTGGCATATTATAGAGGGACATTTTTTACAATTTTTCCTATTGGTTTATATCCAATATCCTCTCCTAAACTATACACGCATATTATTGAGTAGGCCTTCTTAGCTTAGTGGTAGAGAGTGTGGCTTTTAACAACGTGGTTGTGGGTTCGATCCCCACAGACGGTGATTGAAATTATAGGTTTAACAAAGTTGAATTTTCTTGATCTCGTAAGTGGTTAAAATTTTGATTTATATTAATTTTGTCATATTTGTATATTTGTTGAGTCCATAAGTGGTTAAAATTTTCATTTATATACCCATAAACCCGCTCGTAAGTAGTTGAAAATTCAATTCTCATCTCATTTTAAATGCTACTTTGGGTAGCGTTTCAAAGTAAACTATTATTTAAAACTTTCTTTGATTTACCAAATAGAAGTTATAGCGTGGATTCAACTTAAAATATGTCATAATCTCAAAAATAAATTCTACCAAACAAGATAATATTGGTTTATATCCAATATCCTCTCCTCAACTATACATGCATATTATTGAGTAGGCCTTCTTAGCTCAGTGGTAGAGCGCGTGGCTTTTAACCACGTGGTCGTGGGTTCTCGATCCCCACAGACGGTGATTGAAATTGTAGGGTTAACAAAGTTGTATTTTCATGATCTCGTAAGTGGTTAAAAATTTGATTTAGATTAATTTTGTCATATTTGTATATTTATTGAATCCATAAGTGGTTAAAATTTTCATTTATATACCCATAAACCCGCTCGTAAGTAGTTGAAAATTCAATTTTCATCTCATTTTAAATGCTTCTTTGGGTAGCGTTTCAAAGTAAACTATTATTTAAAACTTCCTTTGTTTTACCAAATAAAAGTTATAGCGTGGATTCAACTTAAAATATGTCATAATCTCTAAAATAAATTCTACCAAACAAGATAATATTGGTTTATATCCAATATCCTCTCCAGTAGGCCTTCTTAGCTCAGTGGTAGAGCGTGTGGCTTTTAACCACGTGATCGTGGGTTCTCGATCCCCACAGACGGTGATTGAAATTGTAGGGTTAACAAAGTTGTATTTTCATGATCTCGTAAGTGGTTAAAAATTTGATTTATATTAATTTTGTCATATTTGTATATTTGTTGAATCCATAAGTGGTTAAAATTTTTATTTATATACCCATAAACCCGCTCGTAAGTTGTTGAAAATTCAATTTTCATCTCTTTTTAAATGCTACTTTGGGTAGCGTTTCAAAGTTAACTATTTTTAAAAATTTCTTTGTTTTACCAAATAGAAGTAATAGCTTGGTTTCAACTTAAAATAAGTCATAATCTCTAAAATAAATTCTACCAAACAAGATAATATTGGTTTATATCCAATATCCCTCTCCGTGATTATACATGCATATTATTGAGTAGGGTTTCTTAGCTCAGTTGTAGAGCGCGTGGTTTTTAACCACGAGGTGGTGGGTTCAATCCCCACAGAAGGTGATTGAAATTGTAGGTTTTACAAAGTTGTATTTTTTTGGTATCGAAAGTGGTTAAAAATTTTATTAACGCTAATTTTGTCAACTTTGTTTATTTGTTGGATCCATAAGTGGTTAAAATTTTCATTTATATACGCATAAACCCTCTTGTAAGTAGTAGAAAATTCAGTTTTCATCTCAATTTAAATGCTATTTATTGTAGCGTTTCAAAATAAACTATTATTTTAAACTTTCTTTGTTTTACCAAATCGAAGTTATACCTTGGCTTCAACTTAAAATAAGTCATAATCTCTGAAATAAATTCTACCAAGCAAGTAAATTACGGTTTATATCCAATATCCTCTCCCCGATTATAAATGTATATTATTGAGTATTCCTTCTTAGCTTAGTGGTAGAGCGTGTGGATTTTAACCACGTAGTCGTGGGTTCGATCCCCACAGACGGTGATTGAAATTGTAGGTTTAACAAAGTTGTATTTTCTTGGTCTCGTAATGGTTAAAAATTTGATTTATATTAATTTTGTTATAATTGTATATTTGTTGAATCCATAAGTGGTTAAAATTTTCATTTATATACCCATAAACCCTCTCGTAAGTAGTTGAAAATTCAATTTTCATATCATTTTAAATGCTACTTTGGGTAGCGTTTCAAAGTAAACTATTATTTAAAACTTTCTTTGTTTTACCAAATAGAAGTAATAGCTTGGTTTCAACTTAAAATAAGTCATAATCTCTAAAATAAATTCTACCAAACAAGACAATATTGGTTTATATCCAATATCCCTCTCCGTGATTATACATGCATATTATTGAGTAGGTTTTCTTAGCTTAGTGGTAGAGTGCGTGGCTTTTAACCATGAGGTCGTGGGTTTGATCCCCACAGACGGTGATTGAAATTGTAGGTTTTACAAAGTTGGATTTTTTTGGTCTCGAAAGTGGTTAAAAATTTTATTTACGCTAATTTTGTCAAATTTGTTTATTTGTTGGATCCATAAGTGGTTAAAATTTTCATTTATATACGCATAAACCCTCTTGTAAGTAGTAGAAAATTCTGTTTTCATCTCATTTTAACTGCTATTTATTGTAGCGTTTCAAAATAAACTATTATTTTAAACTTTCTTTGTTTTACCAAATCGAAGTTATACCATGGTTTCAACTTAAACTAAGTCATAATCTCTGAAATAAATTCTACCAAACAAGTTAATAACGGTTTATATCCAATAACCTCTCCCTCATTATAAATGTATATTATTGAGTATGCCTTCTTAGCTTAGTGGTAGAGCGCGTGGCTTTTAACCACGTGGTCATGGGTTTGATCCCCACAGACGGTGATCGAAATTGTAGGTTTAACAAAGTTGTATTTTCTTGGTCTCGTAAGTGGTTAAAAATTTGATTTATATTAATTTTGTCATATTTGTATATTTGTTGAATCCATAAGTGGTTAAAATTTTCATTTATATACCCATAAACCCTCTCGTAAGTAGTTGAAAATTCAATTTTCATATCATTTTAAATGCTACTTTGGGTAGCGTTTCAAAGTAAACTATTATTTAAAACTTTCTTTGTTTTTCCAAATAGAAGTAATAGCTTGGTTTCAACTTAAAATAAGTCATAATCTCTAAAATAAATTCTACCAAACAAGATAATATTGGTTTATATCCAATATCCCTCTCCATGATTATACATGCATATTATTGAGTAGTCTTTCTTAGCTCAGTGGTAGAGCGCGTGGCTTTTAACCATGAGGTCATGGGTTCGATCCCTACAGACGGTGATTGAAATTGTAGGTTTAACAAAGTTGTATTTTTTTGGTCTCGAAAGTGGTTAAAAATTTTATTTACGCTAATTTTGTCAAATTTGTTTATTTGTTGGATCCATAAGTGGTTAAAATTTTCATTTATATACGCATAAACCCTCTTGTAAGTAGTAGAAAATTCAGTTTTCATCTCATTTTAGAAGCTATTTATTGTAGCGTTTCAAAATAAACTATTATTTTAAACTTTCTTTGTTTTACCAAATCGAAGTTATAGCTTGGTTTCAAATTAAAATAAGTCATAATCTCTTAAATAAATTCTACAAAACAAGATAATATTGATTTATATCCTTTATCCTCTCCCCGATTATACATGCATATTATTGAGTAGGCTTTCTTAGCTCAGTGGTAGAGCGTGTGGCTTTTAACCACGTGGTCGTGGGTTCGATCCCCATAGAAGGTGATTGAAATTGTAAGTTTAACAAAGTTGTATTTTTTTGTTCTCGAAAGTGGTTAAAAATTTTATTTACACTAATATTGTCAAATTTATTTATTTGTTGGATCCATAAGTTGTTAAAATTTTCATTTATAAACGCATAAACCCTCTTGTAAGTAGTTGAAAATTCTGTTTTCATCTCATTTTAAATGCTACTTAGGGTAGCGTTTCAAAATAAACTATTATTTAAAACTTTCTTTGTTTTACCAAATAGAAGTTATAGCTTGGTTTCAACTTAAAATAAGTCATAATCTCTAAAATAAATTCTATCAAACAAGATAATAACGGTTTATATCCAACTTAAAATAAGTCATAACCATTTTGTATTCTTTTGAAATCTTGAAGTTTTGGGTCAAAAAGATGTTCTTGATTCTCTTGTCACATTGTTGTTTCATGTTGCCGTTTATTTGAATTCGTCGTACCCAAGCTTCGGGGACGAAGCTTCTTTTAAGGGGGAGAGGATGTGACACCCCGTAAATCCAAATCCTGTTTAAGGATTAATTAGATAATTAATCCTAGCTCAATTGGTAATTTATTCTTAAAATCCTAAAAGTTCAATAGTCGGAGGACTAGTAATTGACTAGTCAATCCAAGTCAATGGGTTGTACTCTATGCTTTAAGGATTGTCCCCTTGTATCCTTACACTTCTCATTTAGTAAGGGTAAAGAAGACTTTTCACCTTATGTTTGTATCCCAAGCTAACCTAGAGTCATCTTTCATTTCTTTGCCCTAACACCCAAAAAAAGAAAAGCTCCTCCTTCTCTCTAGAAAATAACTAGCTTCTTCTTCAAGCCAAGTTTGGGCAATTCAAGATTCTTCAAGTTGGTTTCCAAGATTCAACATTTCTTAAGCTTGAGCATATAGGAGGGTAAGATCTTTGGTTCCTTAGTGTTTTTAATACCTTTTTAGGTGTCTTTTCTAAAAGATAGAATCTTTGTTGTCTTTTGGTGTGTTTGTGAAGTAGAAGTTGAAGGAGGGCCTTGCTAGGAGCTTGTAAAGGTTTGATAAGTGAAGGTTTAGGCTACAAGAGGTAACCCATGCATTACAAAATCTATTTTCTTACCTATATGATGATTTCTTGACATCTATATGTGATTTTTGCTATGAAATGTGAGTTTTGATGCATTGTCTTGTGAGAATGCATATCTAGAGCTTGTTATTAGGGTTCTTGTATGTCATTGCTTGGCTAATCCTTTGATTCAGGTCATATTGTTGTATTTTGTGAGATTTTGGGTGTTTTGGACTTAAATTTGGACTTGGTGTTGAAAATCTCCGAAGGGATTATTTTGGTACAGTAGTGTACCCGCGGGCGGAAAGGCGGGTAGTGCACCACCCGCCGCCCCACCCGCGGGGTACGTGGCTTCGGAGGAAGGGTTCCCGCGGGCGGAACCGCGGGTGAGGGTCCACCAGTGGCCCCACCCGCGGGGTACACCTTTGGTGTTGTTTGGGCATTGGTTACCCGTGATTCTTTCGACTCGGTAATTGATGTTTTGACTTCCCGATGTAGTTTTGTTGGGCTATTTGAGTGTCTTCTAGATGTTTCGTAGGTCTAGAACTGTATGCGGTGATTCCATGTTGGATTTGGTGTCTTGAATCGTGCTAAGTGTTCAACCTTGTGATTTGTTGAACCATGATGAGTCTTGTATGTTCTTCGGAACCATGTTTTGTTTACCCGTTTGATAAGTATGCTAGTTTGATGTTTAAATGCTAGTGTGTGTGGTTTGTTCTTTCCTATTGTGGATGATAACTTGTGTTGATCATCGTTGGTGTCGGATTGTAATCCTTCCTTGATTGAGTATGGTTTCATATCTTTGTTGTGATCTATTGATTGATTCCTATGATGATGTGTGTGTTGGTTGTACCTGGATTGCACGATTAATGGTATGGGACATTAATCACCAAGGTACATATGTGATCCTCGTGGGTGCCTCGAAATGATATTATGGAGTTGTATTATGGGTTTCAGGCTCATGGGCTTCAGGCTCACTTGTTGGCGGTTGTGTGATTGAAATGAACGGTACCCTCGTGTACTATATGTTGGCGGAAATGTTGGCGGTTGTTGGCTGGGGAACGACGGTTCCCGGAAGCATAAGGTTGGACTCAGAAGAACAGGGTTTCTCGGAGGTAATGGTTGGAACTGTAATAAGGTCGGGGTTAGGCATAAGGTTGGAACAGGGCATAAGGTTGGAACTTGTTACATGAAGTGTCACGGTGGCATGTAGTTCCAATGTGTGATTGTCTATCCTTTTTTATGATCATGTCGAGTGATATCCTAGTTTGTGATCAGTAGAATACACCTCGAGTTGTACTTGTTGTTGTTTTTGTCTTTGCCTTGATGTTTTCTGCTTAGTGACCAGTCGATTACATCTTGAGCGGTGTTGAGTTGTTCTGTTGTTGTTCTTGTCTTGATGTTGTCTTGGGATGTGATTCCCTTGTTCTTTTGAGAGTGAAATAGAGTCTTTACAATGTACTTCTCTCTTTAAGGTTTTGAACCGATATATACTATATTGAACTATCTATATATGCTATTGAACGCGTATTGATGGGTTACCAGCAATATTCGCTGATCGGGCGTCGTCCCCTTTCTTTATGTGTTTTACAGGTCCTGAGTAGACGTGGCGATAGCGTTAGCTATTGATAGTTTAGATCTCTTGAACATTGTAGTTAGTGTTTTGGCCTGTGTGCCACAGTTGTTGAACAATTAGATTGATGGTTTTAGATTTGCCTGTGCATTCACGTTGAGGTGAATGTGGCATAACACTCCTTGGTTTTCCCGGTTTTATATTAGACTTCCGATGTGCTTACGTTTTATGTTATATGTTGGTTAGTTTACCTTGCGTATTTAAGTTTTAAAATGGCATGAAAGTCGGGGGTGTTACAGTTGGTATTAGAGCCTAGGTTTGAGCCTAGGATGTTAGAGTCTAGACTTTTAAGAAGTTAAGTGTGGTTTGAGACCCTAAGGCGACCTTAAGTATCTAAGTGTTTAGGACTTAGGACTTTTAGGACGCGTGGTGAGCTGTGTGTTGCTTATAGTTTATTCTGCTTGCTTGTTGTTTCTGTTTAGCTTTGTGTTCCTTTCGTTAGCGCCAGGAACGGGTACGATGTTGTTTGTACCTATCGTAACCGTGTTGTTGTTGTTGAAGCTTTGCCATGGCACCTCCTCGTCAACGCGCACGCACGCCGAAGAGCCCAACAAATGAGCAGCTAGCCCGGAATCTGCAACACCTCACGCAGACCATGCAAACTCTAAGTGAAGCTCTCTTGCACAACAATCATCCCGCTCCGCCACCACAGCCTGCTAGGCATAGATATGTTGGACGCCTTGTGTCGGGCCATAGACCACCGATGTTTGCCGGTGAGGAAGACCTTGTCGTGCTCGAGGAGTGGGTGCGAACCTTTGATAAGATCTTCTCCGTGGTAGAGAGTCCCGAAGAGCGCCGAGTGAAGCTAGCATCGTTCTACTTCAGTCATGAAGCTGACTTGTGGTGGGTGCACGAGGGACCCGCATGCCTTGAGGAACCAGATTTCGACTGTATATCTTTGAAGGACTAGATGAGAGAGTGGTTCTACCCGGCACATGTTCGAGCTGCTATGTATGAGGAGTTTTTGCACCTCCAGCAGGGTTCATCGACGGTGGTGGAGTACCACAAGAGGTTTTTGGAGCTCGCTCGTTTCGCTAGGATGCGTGTCCCCATCGAGCTCGCGAAAGTTGAGAAGTTCGTAGCTGGACTCAACTACGAGGCTCGCAAGGCTTTGACCGTGAGCAAGCCGAGGACCTTGAAGGAGACTTACCTGAGTGCTGCGGACTTTTATTGGGTGCAACAGTTGCAGCACAGATCTTTTGAGCTTGCTAGGAAGAGGAATGAGAGTGGTGGATCTTTTACCTTCAAAAAGCCAAGACAGGATTTCCGAGCCAAGACCGCACCTTCCCTACCCCAAGGACCAAATCGGGCAGAGTCCGGAAGTCAAGCTAAGACGTTCGCATGCCGAAGATGTGGAAAGGAGCATGCAGGGAAAGATTGCCTTGGGCAAGCTCTTCGATGCTACATATGCGGGGAGAGAGGACATAAAGTTGCTGTATGCCATCAGCAAGTTAGTCAAAGGGTGTTGCCGCCTAGTTCAGGACCCGGGGGAGCTTCGGGAGGGAGTTCAAGTCGAGGAGCAGCTGGAGCTAGACCTTCGGGTCGTGTGTTTGTGATGGGACGATCCCAGGCTGAGACGGAGGGGTTGGTTGAGGACGAGATGACAGGTAACCCTTTCCTTAGCCTATCCTTATCTTGAGAGTGTATCTTTTTCCTTATTGCCTTGTTGTGTGATTCTTTCGGTTTTAAGTGAGAGTCTTTCGTGAAGTTAATTGTTTATTCTTAGAATGGGTAATGCTTGTGTTAATTCCGTAGCCTTGCATATGCACTCTTGTAACCCACCCTTTCTTGTGGGTCATTTAAGTTTAATTATGTGCCCTTTGAATTTGTTAAAAGACAACCCATAGAAATTCCTTCTTGTGTAGCCAAAAAAACCAAGGAAACCTTAATTTATAACCACTAAGTTTCAAACTCAGGTGTGCAAGTTACCAATCCAACACTTGAACCACTTGAGCTAGTTATATTTGTTAAACTTTACCTCACTTAAATTCTATTTAACCTATAATTTCTCATTTTACCCAAAATCCTCAAATTAAATCTTCTCTTTCTCAAATTTTCCCCAAATTCCCAAACCCTTTCCCCTTCTTCCCTCTTCTACCCGTGAAGCACCCGAACCCATCCCCTGCCCGTCGGCTTCCCATCGCCGTCGCAACCAAGAGCCACCGCCGACGCCGCACCTGCCGACGCCATAGCCGCCAACCGGAGCCTCGTTTCCGCCATCCTGCTGCGTCCGCCGTGAAGCCGAGAACTGCAAGAGAGGGAGAGAGTGCGGGAGAGAAGAAGAAGAGAGAAGAGTAAGATTTAGGACTTCCCTTTGAGTCTTTGGGTGATCGTGCAACCATGCTTAGGAGGACAAATGTGACAAGGAGAGTGGAATGGGTGGATGCCCACTATCTCGTGTTGGAAGGTAAAGCCTTTGACCCATACTCTTTTTCAAGTTCCTTGCTAGAGATGTTAAGATACCAAGGTTTGTTGGATGGGTTTCTCGCCATAAGGGTTGAGACATACCCGAGTTTGGTTAAGGAGTTTTACCGTCACATGGTGGTGACTAAAGATGGTGGAAAGCTAGAGATTACCTCTAAAGTGAAGGGTGTGAAGGTTGTTTTGTCTAAAAAGAGGCTGGCTCAACTATTAAGTGTGACCACTACGGGAGTTTCACAGTACAACGGTAACTCCTGGATTGGAACGGATACCATGAGGTACCGAGATTATTTGAGTTATCTGTTGGGTCGGACTAGTGGTTTTACCCAAGCTACGAGACCGGAAAAGAAATTGTTTACTGCTGAGCAGAGGATCTTGGTTATGCTTGTATCAGACTGTCTGTTGCCTAATAACAAAAGTCGTTTGTTGGGAAAAATAGAGTGCACTTTTGCCTTTTGTTTGAAGAATATGGTGAAGTTTAACCTGCCTGCCCTAATGTTGCAACACATGGTCTTTTGCCGGGATCATAACCGAAAGAGTCTACCGTACGGGATGGTTTTGAGCTGGATCTTCGTCAGGAAATTAAAGGTGTGAGTGTTGAAGGTTATGTGCCGAAGCCAGTGGGTAAAATGGTATTGGATGCCACCAACCTGTGGAGTTGCAATCTGTTTCAGTTGGATGACGGAGAGTACATCACGCTTGACGAAGCTGCCAAGAAAACCCCCGAGAATAGAGACGCGTTGGTTGTTGAGCTCGAGATTCCCATTGGGTAGTTGAACCTCGCGGTTCAGAGTTTGGGAGGTGATGTGGGGGATGATGAAGAGGAAGACCAAGAGGAGGATGCGGAGGTAGGAGAAGCTGCCGAGGTTGAGGAGAGTGAAGAAAACCGGAGAAAGAGGGAAGCTAGAACCAAGAGGGAGCACGACGCCATGACATACGAGGAGCGTGTGGTCACCCTTCTCCGCCAGCAAAACAGAATGATAGAAAAGGGATTTGCCTTTATGAAGACGCAGTTCGTTGCAGTTAAACAGAGGTTAGACCAGATAGAGGCCAGCTCTAGCCGAAGAGGAGAGGATAAGGAGTCCGATGAAGACACCGAGGAGTCGGAGAGCGAGTCCTTCTAGCGTGGAGTTGTGGTAATCTCATTTCCCTTTTCTCGTTGGTGTTGTCTCTTGTTAGTTATTTTGTTGTTTACCTTGTGTGATCTTTCTTGTTGCTAGTTTTGTTGAGTAGTTAGCTTTATGGGTTGTTTACTAGGTCCTAGTTGTTTAGAACTTTGGTGTTGATTAGAAAGTTGGGTTGTGGTGTTTGGCTTTAGTGTTTGTTATGCTCAAAGAACTTCGTTGGCTATTTCTTTTCAACCTTTCAATGTTATGACTTCTTAACCATTTTGTATCCTTTTGAAATCTTGAAGTTTTGGGTCAAAAAGATGTTCTTGATTCTCTTGTCACATTGTTGTTTCATGTTGCCGTTTGTTTGAATTCGTCATTGTAACACCCCGTGTTACGGCCTTCAATCCCGGATTAATTATTTAATTAATCCCGTTAATAATAATTAAATATGATTTAATTCGATTAGGTTTCCTTTAATTAATTAATAAGGTCCACCATGAACCGTGGACCCTTGCCTAAATTAGAGTCTTAAGCCTATTAGGAATAAAGAAAGTAAACCCTTTACTATTCAGATTCTAATTAGGAATCCTAGACCTAGTTATCTATTAGGGATAAAGGAAGTAGGCCTTTTACTATTCAGACTAAGATTAGGATTCCCTTTAATTAATTATATGGTCCACTATGGACCATGGACCCTTATCCCTAAAATAAGCCCTTAGTCCTATAAGGAATAGAATTAGTAAACCTATACCATTCAGACCCTAATTAGGAGTCTTAAATATATAAATAGGGATATAGGAGGCACCTAGATCTTTCACCACCATAATCTCTCACCACACAAGAAGTTCCAAGAATCCCCTTAGGAGAAATCAAGAAAGAAGAAAGCTTAAAGAAAGACCCTTCATGGCCAAGGAATTAATTAAGGCTAAGAGGTAACCCATGTCTCAACAAAACCTATTTTCATAGCTATGTTTCCCCTCTTAGGATTTCCCCCATGTTCTTGTGAGATTGATGATTCGTTATAATGATCTTGATAATTGGTATTATGATTCCATGGGTGATCTTGATGTTCTTGAGAAGTTCTTGACGATTAAAAGGTGTCCTTGATGTTCTTGATGATTATGTGATGTTCTTAATGATTATATGATATTCTTGATATTTATATGATATTCCAACCAAATCTTGATTTTAGAAGATGAATTGTGTTCTTGTTGATTTAAAAATAGTTAGAACCCTAGGTTATATCGTGGAATTCGTATGGTATTATTCTTGGTATATTGGGTGGGAATTAGCATGATTAGGTGTTGATTATGTTTAGAAAAGCATGATAGGTTATGTGCCGCTTGTTTCTTGATTTTGATCCGTTAATTGTCTACGTGTGTTATCAATTGCGTTTGAAAGTGTCTAAGCATGGTTTCGGGTTCCACAAAGGTTCCCGGGGCGTTTTTGGTGAAAAAGAGTCAGTGGGGGGTAGGTGGGGGTAGGGTATGAGTTTTACATATTGCATGCTAGTTGAATTGGTACCCCGTTGACCTAGGTGAAAGAAGTATGAACCCCTTAGGACTATTCTTAGTATGTGAAGGATCACGCATAGGTTTTGTTATACGTTTCCTCCCCCTTCCCAATGTGTTAATGTGGGTTGCATGTGCTTGCTATGTGTTATGTGTGCATGTTACCCCGAATTGGTTGAGATCAATCGGGCTATACGGGCAGTCGGATGGGCTGAGAACCATACCGGCTGTTAACCAGGCTGGTAAAGACCGGTCAGGTATATAAATATTATATAGGACTGAGGTCCACTATACGGGCAGTTGAATGGGTTGAGAACCATCCCAACTGTTAACCAGGCTGGTAGAGACCGGTTAGGTATATAAATATTATATAGGACAGAGGTCCACTATACGGGCAGTTGAATGGGTTGAGAACCATCCCAACTGTTAACCAGGCTGGTAAAGACCGGTCAGGTATATAAATATTATATAGAGCTGCGGTTCATCGGTCGGTTGCGATCGACCCCTCCGTGCTGTGAGACGGGGCAGGGTGCTGCGCGGCCGTGTCAGAGCTATATGCGCTGGCCCTCATGTATGGGCATGCGATTGGTCCTGTGGCGCCAACAAAGTGTGCTATGTGATGAAGTATGGATGAGTTGTTGTTATGAGTATCTTGGGGATGAGACTATGGGATTTATACCGGGGATCGTATATGTTGGGTTATGATTATTAATTATGCTTATCTTATCTGTCTTGCCTCTTGTAAACTGTATATGCTTGGTATAACTGCTGTCTGTGCTTAGCCCTACCTGTTGAGTCTATCCCTGTTTTAAAAGCTAGAGTTCGTAGGATATATCTTCATGTTCAAAATGGTTTTCGTATATCTATATATATATATCTATATGTATTGTATTTCAACGCGTTGGAGTGGGTTACCAGCATCTCTCGCTGAACAGATATATTTGGCTTTCAGGCACAGACGAGTAGATCACTGGAGCGCGCTAGAAGCTTGGGGCATAGCATAGATAGTTTCCCTTTCGGCCTGCGTGCCATGAGTTAGTATTGATACTGATTGAGGTTTTAGAATTTAGCCTGTGCACCCGAGTTCTCTAGCTCGGGTGTGGCATAGCACCCCGTACTCTTTGTATCGTATTTTGGGATTTAATGAGATTCTATCTTTATTATATAAGTTTTAAAAGTCTTGAAAATCTGGGGTATTACAGTCGTACCCAAGCTTCGGGGACGAAGCTTATTTTAATGGGGAGAGGATGTGACACCCCGTAAATCCAAATTCTATTTAAGGATTAATTAAATAATCAATCCTAGCTCAATTGGTAATTTATTCTTAAAATCTTGAAAATTCAATAGTCAGAGGACTAGTAATTGACTAGTCAGTCCACGTCAATGGGTTGTACTCTATGCTTTAAGAATTGTTCCCTTGTATCCTTACACTTCTCATTTTAGTAAGGGTAAAGAAGACTTTTCACCTTATGTTTGTATCCCAAGCTAACCTAGAGTCATCTTTCATTTCTTTTCCAAAACACCCTAAAAAAAAAAAAAAAAAAAAAAAAAAAAAAAAAAAAGCTCCTCCTTCTATCTAGAAAATAGCTAGCTTCTTCTCCAAGCCAAGTTTGGGCAATTCAAGATTCTTCAAGTTGGTCTCCAAGATTCAACATTTCTTAAGCTTGAGCATATAGGAGGGTAAGATCTTTGGTTCCTTAGTGTTTTTAATACCTTTTTAGGTGTCTTTTCTAAAAGATAGAATCTTTGTTGTCTTTTGGTGTGTTTGTGAAGTAGAAGTTGAAGGAGAGCCTTGTTAGGAGCTTGTAAAGGTGTGATAAGTGAAGGTTTAGGCTACAAGAGGTAACCCATGCTTTACAAAATCTATTTTCTTACATATATGATGATTTCTTGACTTCTACATGTGAATTTTGCTATGAAATGTGAGTTTTGATGCATTGTCTTGTGAGAATGCATATCTAGAGCCTTTTATTAGGGTTCTTGTCTGCCATTGCTTGGCTATTCCTTTGATTTAAGTCATATTGTTGTATTTTGTGATATTTTGGGTGTTTTGGATTTGAATTTGGACTTGGTGTTGAAAATCCCCGAAGGGATTATTTTGGTACAGTAGT
Source organism: Ipomoea nil (assembly GCF_001879475.1). Classification (NCBI taxonomy): domain Eukaryota; kingdom Viridiplantae; phylum Streptophyta; class Magnoliopsida; order Solanales; family Convolvulaceae; genus Ipomoea; species Ipomoea nil. The sequence goes on from NW_017619750.1 coordinate 112,406, forward strand.
GTACCTGCGGGCGGAATAGCGGGTAGTGCACCACCCGCCACCCCACCCGCGGGGTACGTGGCTTGGGAGGAAGGGCTCCCGCGGGCGGAACCACGGGTGGGGGTCCACCCGTGACCCCACCCGCGGGGTACACCTTTGGTGTTGTTTGGGGATTGGTTCCCCGTGATTCTTTTGACTCGGTAATTGATGTTTTGACTTCCCGATGTTGTTTTGTTGGGCTATTTAAGTGTCTTCTTGATGTTTCGTAGGTTTAGAACTGTATGTGGTGATTCCATGTTGGATTTGGTGTCTTGAATCGTGCTAAGTATTCAACCTTGTGATTTGTTGAACCATGATGAGTCTTGTATGTTCTTCGGAACCATGTTTTGTTTACCCGTTTGATAAGCATGCTTGTTTGATGTTGAAATGCTAGTGTGTGTGGTCTGTTCTTTCCTATAGTTGATGATAACTTGTGTTTATCATCGTTGGTGTCGGATTGTAATCCTTCCTTGATTAAGTATGGTTTCATATCTTTGTTGCGATCCATTGATTGATTCCTATGATGATGTGTGTGTTGGTTGTACCTGGATTGCACGATTAATGGTATGGGACATTAATCACCAAGGTACAGATGTGGTCCTCGTGGTGGCCTCGAAATGATATTATGGAGTTGTATTATGGGCTTCAGGCTCACTTGTTGGCGGTTGTGTGATTGAAATGAACGGTACCCTCGTGTACTATATGTTGGCTGAAATATTGGCGGTTGTTGGCTGAGGAACGACGATTCCCGGAGGCATAAGGTTGGACTCAGAAGTACAGGGGTTCTCGGAGATAATGGTTGGAACTGTAATAAGGCCGGTGGTAGGCGTAAGGTTGGAACAAGGCATAAGGTTGGAACTTATGACATGAAGTGTCACGGTGGCATGTAGTGCCAATGTGTGATTGTCTATCCTTTTTGATGAGCATGTCGAGTGGTATCCTACTTTGTGATCAGTAGAATACACCTCGTGTTGTACTTGTTGTTGTTGTTGTTGTTGTTGTCTTTGCCTTGATGTTTTCTGCTTAGTGACCATTTGATTACATCTTGAGCGGTGTTGAGTTGTTCTGTTGTTGTTCTTGTCTTGATGTTGTCTTGGGATGTGATTCCCTTGTTCTTTTGAGAGTGAAATAGAGTCTTTACAGTCGACTTCTCTCTTTAAGGTTTTGAACCGATATATATTGTATTCCGTTTCGAAAATGATTTTTGTATTGAACTATCTATATATGTTATTGAACGCGTATTGATGGGTTACCAGCAATATTCGCTGACCGGGCATCGTCCCCTTTCTTTGAGTCACTAGATTCTTCTATTTGATTATCATAAACTCTTAGTTGAGTCTAATTGAATAAATCTTTAGCCTACAGGCAAGTTTTATGTCACTTGATTCTTCTGTTTAAATTGATGATCAAGATAAAATTTTATCATACCAATTTTAGAATTTATAACTTTAAGGCCAGTTACAATTCTATGTCACATGGGTTGCATTGGTAACACAAGTATTTTGTTAACCTCAAAAACTTTAGTAACTTGAAATTGTTACTGTACGTGGCTTACTTGATTTTTCAGCCCAACCACAATAGAGCCTTTGAATTTGGACATGATATACCTTTTGGATCCTTATATTGAAATTGTACATATCTAGCCAAATTTTAACTAAAGTAATTTAATTTGTTTAAGGAGTTGGAAATTGTGTCTGTTATATGTACATATTTAACATGTCCAACTATGGTGGGGAATTATAATCCTTGTTAAAATTAGTTGGACTTGATGATCATTAGTGTGTATATCATTTATACTCAAGAATAACCTTTTTAGTGGGAGTAATGGTTTGATCAGTGGGAGTGATCATTTAAAATATCAATAAGATGCCCCATTTGATCAGTGGGAGTGATCATTTGGAAAGATCATTAAAGATGTCCCACTTCAAGATTGCTCCACTTCAAGGATAAGACACCTTGTCTTATTATAAAATCAATAGTTCAATTTGTTGAACTACAAGTTGTGCAACATATTTCTGAAAATGTTGTAACAACATTAATAGTTTTTATTATAACAATGGCATTAAGTTTATGGTGAACTATCACGGGTTAGATTCTTTAGCATTTATTGGAGTCTTTCGTCTCATCAAATTGATCCTGGGCCATTAAGATTTAAAAGGTTCAAGATTCAATGTTGAGAGACATAAAACATGCAAAGACTCATGATGTTGGTTCATATAGATGAATCTTGAGGATTTTTTGTTTTTATGATGATACAATATTTTTTGTTGTTTCATAAAGTTACATTAATAAATCCTCGTTATTGCCCTCGGGCATAAAAGTTGGACTTCCCTTTTGTTTTGGAGATTATTTATAAGGTGTATGTTTAAAGTTCCGCTTGTGGGCTTAGACGCATGAATTTGTTATCTAAATCGTTGGAATATGGACTGCTCAATTATTATCTTTGGCTAAGATTAATGAGAGTAGGAGTGGCAGACGTGTCAACTCTGAAAACTTAGCTGTCAACGATAATATTAAAGATAATGAGTTAGTCCTGTAATATATTAGCATTTTGCTAATAGTTTCGGATCCCTACTTAAGGCATGCTTATAAGAATTTTAGGGATCGTACATGGTACATGGAGCTTATTATGTGACTATATTGTACGTACATTTATGTTGTCACTTCTATGAAATAATTTGGATGGTTTCTCTTATGTTTATGTGCATATTTATTTGAGAAACATTCCTAAGGTTGGACCAAGAGTAAACGTAGAGTTTATTCATAAAGGACCTAAGTTGGGAATCAAAATGCATGTGATGCATATATGGTATTACTCACCCTTTAATTTAGAAAACATACCACTATGATTCATGTTTTTTTTATCTTCAACAAGGGTTATGCCAGTACTTGCACCAAGTGGAAAATTGTAACATTTTCCATTAATATTGTACAAATGAATAGGCCATTTATGGTCATTATGATTGTGGTTTGAAACAGAAGTAACGGTTTCCGTTACTTAACCTATAATGATGGCACATAGGTTATATATATGTTTGGTCCTCCCACTGCTCCTGTGATCTATTGTGACTACATCATCTAGTTGAATAGGAGATCAAGTGGTAGACAAAAAAAGTTCTTTACTGTTCTTCAAGCAATGCAATGAAGGTATCAACTATGGCTGGAGGTATGCTTGATCCTATGCTTCCGCTATTGAGGTTAGATTATATGAAACATGTCTATTTCATTTGTATATTTCTAACAGGACCTGGTCGAGAGGTTGCAAAGAAGAATCTAGGAGTTAGCAAGGAGGGTGGAGGCATGGGAGCAATCGCTGGAACGTAACCCGAGGTACGGATGGCAGCACCATTCTCCCAAAGTATAATGGACGTGCCTTTGCCGAGGGATTTTAGGTTGCCCGCCATCAAATCATACACGGGGACCACCGACCCACGTGTCCACATGACAAGATATAAGGCTGCTATGGTAATGATCGGGGCGGGGGATGTCATCATGTGCCGAGCATTCTTGTCCACCTTGGATGGAGCGGCCCAAGACTGGTTCAACACATCCTGGATGGGTCGATCCAAAATTTTGAAGAGTTGTCCAAGAGCTTCCTGACATACTTCTCCAGTAGCATACAACGTAAGAAACCCTTCTTTCAGCTCTGCGTAGTAAAGCAAGATAGAGGCGAGAGCCTCAAAGATTTCCTGAACAAATGGAAAAAGGAAGTCAATAATGTCTACGACTTCGACTCCAAGGCAGCGATCTGGATATTACTCCATGGCCTAAGATCAGGATATTTTTACAAGTAGCTAAACGCTCATAACCCCGCTCTTACGAAGATTTGATGAGGACAGCCAACCGTTATGCGAAAGCAGAAGAGGTGGATAGGAAGAAGAAGGATGAAGAAGATGGTAGAAAGGGTGGGAAGCCTAAGAAAGCTGGCCCGCCCAGACCACTCGTCCCCAATGAAAGGCCGAGACCACGAGCAACCTCGCTTGGTCCCCTACATAATTTAACCCCGCTTACCCATCCTGTCAGTGTCATTTTAGATCAAGCTGAGGAGATGGGAATAGTAGAATTCCCGCCGGAGTGCATAAAAGTCTCCCCAAAGGCAGACCAAACAAAGTACTGCAGGTTTCATAGGCGAGCCGGCCACGATACGGATGAGTGTCACGTTTTGAAGAGACAAATAGAGGAGCTCATTCAATGGGGATACTTCACTCAGTTTGTGAAGCATCCAAGGCAACAACAACAGCATCGGCAACAAGGCCAACCCGTGAACATGTGGCGAGAAGGAGAGGGCCCTTAGTCATCCTCCTCAGACACAAAGAGGAGTACGACCAGATCATGGAAGAGGGAGACAATGAGCTAGAGGTGGAACCCATGCAGCGCAAAAAGCATGTTATTCGCTAAAACACGACAAGATCAACAATATAATTATTGATGTAACTATTGTTCATGGTCCGCTCTGATCAATTGTGTTGAATAAGAGGAAAAAATTCCATGGAGCCCTCGTGCTAATAAAGTGGGAGGCATGTCCGAAACAAATAAGAAAGGCCACGCTCCTCGGCTTCTACCACGGCCCCCGGCCATGGTAGGGGAAGCGGTGCTCCAATTCCAAAAAAAATAAAAAAAATAACAATAATATTAATTACCGCATTCTACTCCCTAAGGGCTGGCACTGGATCTGGTCCATCTAGTTGCCCAACGGAAGGGCGTTTCTTGGTCAAACTCAAAGTTTGGTTACGAAAACACTATACCCAAAGGAATAGTACGAGGTCAAACCTCGCCCACTACCCTACGGAAGTGCCGACCTTTGACCGAGCCTACGGCATGTCGAAGTAAGCTACAAACAAACATACAGGTTAAAAAAAATAAAAATAAAAAGTAGGTCGGAGCCCGTTTCAACGACGATCAGTCGAGGCGACGCCTCGGCCACAATCGGCCGAGGCGCATGCCTCGGGCACAGTCGGCCGAGGTGCACACCTCGGTCAGCCTAGGCCGAAGCCCATCTCGGCCACGATCGGCCGAGGCGCGCACCTCGGCCAGCCAAGGCCGAAGCCCGTCTCGGCCAGCATCAAAAACAAATCATATATGATTTGGAAAACAAAATCATATATTTTATATTGTATAGAATTCCATGCAGTGTCAAAGTAATTCAGCTTTACTCCCAAGCCAGCTCAAGAATATCCCAGACTCGGGAGTAGGGGGCTGGTGACAGAGTAATGGTGCTAGCACCCGACCCATGTTGTCAACAGGCACCTAACCCGGCGCCCCGTGGAAACCCAACGGGCAAAACTCCAACGGCCAGAAGTCATTTACTACCCCACTCATTTAAGACAATGAGATAATGGCTCAACTCCTCATTACGATAGTTGTTACGTACCGCCTCATCAAAAAGCAGTTACTGAGGGGACCTACACTTATGGAAGGGAGCCGTTGCACTTATTAGAAGGCCCTTGCTACCTATTATTAAAGCTGTTACCATTAAATTGTGCAAGTAGATGATTCTTGGATAAGGAGGGGGCACGTTCAATACTCTGTAATAGGACACACGTTCAATAGTACTAGGACACGCTCACTATTTTGTACTCAAACACTTGCAATACAACAATTCGTTACTCTTATAATATTATATCTCAGGTAACATATTTACCATCAATAGCGTTTCAAAATAAACTATTATTTTAAACTTTCTATGTTTTACCAAATAGAAGTTATAGCTTGTTTGAAACTTAAAAGAAGTCATAATCTCTAAAATAAATTCTACTAAACAAGATAATATTGGTTTATATCCAATATCCTCTCCACCATTCTACATGCATGTTATTAAGTAAACCATATTTGCATAGTGGTAAAATGCGTGGCTTTTAACCATGTGGTTGTGGGTTTGATCCTTACAGATGGCAAATGAAATTGTAGCTTTAACAAAGTTGTATTTCTTTGGTCCGTAAGTGCCCATAAATTTGATTTACACTAATTTATATATTTGTTGGATCCATAAGTGGTTAAAATTTTCATTTATATACCCATAAACCCTCTCGTAAGTAGTTGAAAATTCCATTTTAATTTCATTTTGAAATGCTACTTAAGGTAGCGTTTCAAAATATGCTATTATTTTAAACTTTCTATGTTTTACCAAATAGAAGTTATATCTTGGTTGCAACTTAAAATAAGTCATAATCTCAAAAATAAATTCTACCAAACAGGATAATATTGAATTGGTTTATATCCAATATCCTCTCCCCCATTATACATGCATATTATTGGGTAGGCTTTCATAGCTTAGTGGTGGAGCGTGTGGTTTTTAATCATATGGTTGTGGGTTCGATCCCCACATAGTGAATGAAATTGTAGCTTTAACAAAGTTGTATTTTTTTTTCTGGTTTCGTAAGTGGTTAAAATTTTGATTTATACTAATTTTGTCAAATTTGTATATTTGTTGGATCCATAAGTGATTAAAATTTTCATTTATATACACATAAACCCTCTCATAGTTAAAAATTCAATTTTTATCTCATTTTGAAATGCTACTTAGCGTAGTGTTTCAAAATAAACTATTATTTTAAACTTTCTATGTTTTACCAAATAGAAGTTATAGCTTGTTTGCAACTTAAAATAAGTCATTATCTCTAAAATAAATTCTACCAAACAAGATAATATTGGTTTATATCTGATATGTTCTCTCCCCCATTATACATGCATATTTGTGGTCCACCATCATTTAAATCATCGATTTTATTTATTAATTATATTTTGAATTAAATAAATTATAATTTAATTATAATTATTTATATTATATATAAAAATCTAATTCAACAACAAAAAAAAAATGTATCGACAACTTTTAGTCCGCCACGTGGGTGCTATATGTGCATGGCATTTGTTGGGCACATTAAATTTTCTCACTCACCTAACTACCAATTTTCATAAGATTATTTATTTGTTTATTTTTAAAATTTTGATCAAATGTATGTGCGCATATAAGATAGTACATCTAAATATTTGTTGTTGTTATTGTTTGGGTGTAATCAATGTGATTTATATGACATCCCAAGTTGGAGATCGATAAGAATCTGTAAATGGAGAATTTTGATGATTTGTAGCCAGCACGAATATCTCAGTTAGTACTCAAATAGTTAATTAAAGGTGTGACGGATTTTGGTTTGTAGAGATGAATGTAGCCAATTAAAGATTAATATTATATTCTAATACTGCAAAGCTTGGAACCTAGAAGTACTATATATAGTTATACACCCATTGCGTGATAATAAATGGTACTAATTAAGTAATCCTAAAAGGGGTGGTTGAGTGGGTAGAGCATGACTCTCGTTCTAGAATGCAACTTCTCGATTGATTCATCGCATCGAATTTGTCTATTACAATTTACCTCTCTTGTGTGGCTTGCGAGGCTCACTTTTGAAACTGTACTGCATGTATGCAGATCACTTAAGTAATAAATATGACACCTTTTATTTGAAAACCTGAAAGAGAAAAATTACAAACGTTTTTTGGGTTTAAGCAAATCAAAGGGGGTTTAACTATTTTTTTGTTGTACTATAACAACATGTACATGTTGAGCCTACCGAAATCCATTCATGGAATCATGGATGCACTGTGTAAAAAGCAGTAAGATTCAAATCCTTAAGCTTTCTTACATTAAAAGCATGATTTACCGACTTACCTAACTCATCTTTTACTGTATTATTTTACTTACATCAAAAGTTGAAATATGTTTATATATATATATATATATATATATATATATATATATATATATATATATATATATATATATATATATATAGTCAAGGGTTCTGGTGCGGGTGGCACTGTTAGGTGCGGTTGTGCGGTTGCGAGGATGCCGTTCGTTTTTAATGAGCGCAAATATCCTGACCGTTGATTTCAAAGTTTGAAATTCGCGTACTGAGGGACAAATTAGTAATTTAGATTAAAGTAACTTTCATCGCTGTTCTATTTCGTCGTTCGCATTGCCGTCGCCGTTGTTTTTGCTTTTCAAAGAATCGCCCAGTTGTCTATCGTTTCTCGATCGTTTAGCATTGCGATGCCCATTGTTTTTGCTTCCAAATCTTTTTCAATATTCTGTTGTTATATAGTATGTAGTTATCGTGGATATACATTTTTTTTTCAGAAATTTGATCTGCTTTATTTGGTTATGAAAATGGAGAACGATAAGTTATATTTTTGAAGGACATTGTGTATTACATCTACGCATAGTAAGAGTTAGACGGACGGATGTTCATTAATGAGATATGAGACGCATAGTAAAGATATAAGAGATGCATTTTAAAGAGATCGCAGACGCATATTAAAGAGTTACGAGATGCATATTAAAGAGACATGAGACGCATAATTAAAGAGATATGAGACGCATATTAAAGATATATGATAAGTATATCAAAGAGATCTGAGACGCATATTAAGGATATATGAGACGCATATTAAGGAGTTTTGTGAAATGATTTATTTTAATTGGTACTCAAACGTACGGAATCAAGAACTGAGATCCCGCACGTTGTATTTTAATAACTCGCACATAATGTTGTTTTTGTACGCACATTAATTTCTTTGAATTTATATTCTTTTTTTATAGTTGTTTTTAATAATAATTATTTTCTATGTTATTTTAGTATGCAAACGAACGCTCATTAATATAGGAACTTAAGCAATGTGTAATGCAATTTTTTATTTCAACTTTTCATTTGTCACGAAAATTAACGCACATTAAAGTTTTTTTAAAAGCACGTTAAAGGTTAAGTGGACGCATATTAAGAATATAAATTGTATGAATTAATAAGTTGATTTTTAATATGCGTTCATGCAACATACAAGATGCGTGGAAATATATATTAATGTGTTTCAATTATCTTACAAAGTAGGTTACATCAAGATTGGAATAATGTAAATTAATAGATCCTTTAACAATCAAAAATATTAATTATTTTTCGTACTTAATACCAGTCCTTTCCATGTTTTTTATAGACAATTCATTGATTTCAGCAGTCAAAATTGCTGTAATGTATTTGACCCTGAGGTCTGCAATATCTGATGTTTTAATTTCACTGCTGTCAGTTTGAAAACCAATCAATCCACCCCCAATGTATGTTTGCATGTGGCACATTGTAAGTACTCCACAATCACCTTTCTTCTCGGGGCCACTACATTGGATTAGCATTCTTTCAGGTGTAGCTTTTCTAAGTCTGTTTGCAGCATTGTATGAATTCCTTTCATTCAAATATCTTACAAAGTAGTCTTTCTGCAAATAGATAGAAAAGCATTAAATACAGGAAAAACTAGATTTCATAAAATGTTTTATAATGTGTTAATTAGTACTCACCAAAAGAAATGATATTTGACCATATTTGGCAGTACTAGCAACATCGGCAAAAGAGGTGTCAAGTATGTGTATGCATGTATGATAGACATCCATATCAATGCATATGACATATATTTGACCAGCTGCAATCACTGGGAAAAAGAACTGCATTTTGTACTCTTTTAGTTCAGAGAAATTATAAATACAAATGTAATTTAAGTATGTAGAATTTAATTTAACAAACGACACTTCATAGGGTCACCAGTAGCAGTGTCAATGTCATTATTAACGCTTTCTCGAAACTTTTCATACAGCTGATCAGTACTGTATCCAGGTGGTCTATACACAATAGAAGATGCCTACACGAGTATGATAATGTTGTTAGCATTGCAATATGTGCTTCAAGACAGTTGTTAACGTGCATGAAATCATAAATCAATAATAAAATAACTTACAACTGGTATCGTTGAGAAAAAAGAATCGTCTTTTGTTACAATACTTAAAGGTGTAGATTTTATTTAGAATTACGCTCCAAGTGTCCAAAACACCTGCTTCCACATTTTCACTCTTTCTCAATGATCTCAACTCAATCATCAGTAAACGTTTGTCTTTATGTTTAAAAACAAATTCACACCTACAAAAATTTCCAGATATGAAGTAAAAAAATCAGTAATTAAATACACACGCACATTAAGCATTACATAGACGCACATTAAGCATTACATAGACGCACATTAAGCATTATATAGACGCACATTAAGCATTACATAGACGCACATTAAGCATTACATAGACGCACATTAAGTAGACATTTCAGGCATATTAAGTATAAAACTCACACACATCAGTAACATTTAATAGCATAAAGGAAACACTAACTTGTTAAGAAATTCATTTTACACATAGGAATTTGAAATGTAACTTACTTATTTGTATTATTGGCGGTATAAACCCAGTTGTTGAGCATGATTTCATTCGGAGTGTGCGGTGCAGTGAAGTTCAGGTTCATTGTAAAGCATGGATAGTCCATCGAATAGATCTTTTTGATTTGGGCACAGTGTGTTTGTAGTTTCTCCCCAACAGGTGTTGATCCTTCTTTTGCAGCTTCTTTAACACTTGTCTTATTTGTATTCTGAGTGTTATGTTTTTCAACATGTTCTTTATTTGGACTGTCAGCATTGTGCTCTTCGTCACAAGACTTATACTGGTCATTCATGTTCCCATTCGAAGTATTCTGTTGAAGATCATCAACAACGTAGCAAGAAGCAATATTTAAAACATCATCTGAGATGCTGGTTTCTGTCTGTGCCTCCTTTGGATTTGAAGTGGCAACGGAGGTCACTGTAGCAATATCAGCATTGTTGCAAGTGGGGCTTGGGGTTGGTGTTTTTAAAAGGTTGAAACTAGGAATTTCATACTACTGTTCTTCCAAATATTCTTTCCTTTTTTGTATTGCAAGGTCGATTGCAATATATGTTTCTGGATCGCCCAAAAGGAGTCTTGGCTGCTAAATGCTTCCCGCTCTTCCTGGGAGAGACATGATTGCACGCCTTGAACTACAGGACTGAGTGCCTTCATAGCCATTGAATGCAGGGTTTTTAGATTCTCATTGTTTTCAAACATGGCTGGTGAATTTTTTGAGTAGTCAATCAGGGCTACCATCTCACCAGTAAACCTCTGCATAGACTGTACATAACCAGTGCAGAATTCCTGTTGCAAGAATTAATTTGCGTACGATTATGTCATAATGTGCGTGGAATAGGATCTTTAAATTTGCAAGCACATGAATTATTGTGTGTTTTATGGTAAAACGTAATGTGCTTTACAATTATACAGTAATATAAGTGAAAGTAGTTTGAATAAAAATAAACAAAAAACGTCATAGAATGAAGAACACACCTTCACTCTTTCAAGTGGCACAGGTTGTACTTCAGTCTGTTGTTGACCATTGACAGCAGGAAAAGCTTCCACTTCCGGTTGATTAGTGCAATCAAATTCTTCTGAATATGTTTGAGTGGGCACAAACTGTGGATTACGTTTATGAATTCTGCCTCTTCCAAAAGCCCCAGACTTAAACTCTTCCAACTCTAGGTCTTTTAAATGTTTAGTTGTCCATACTATTAAAGCTGGAATAGCTCTTTTAACAGGTCGATGGAATTGTAACAGAACACGATCAACATAGTGTACCTGAATACAAATGACAAATGTCAGCAAGAGAATGTTCTATGTTTTGTATTTTAAATAGAACAAATACATATGTAACACTTACAAGCATGAACAGGAGGGACCCGGGGAAATAACCAGTCGGGGTTGGTTGCCAAGCAAGTACTGCAGTATTCAATCGCTGCAATAGGAAGTGGCACCAATTGAATTCATGGATTTTGGAGATATCATTTAATGCATCTAAGATGCGTGGACCAACGTAGCCACTCTTAGGGCCATCAATGTACATAGAGCTTAGTATCACCATGAAGTGGATCTTGAACCAGTCTCCTCCATTAGTGCACTCCATCATTGCTTTAATAGCCTCACCATACAGGATTTTGGTTGGGTTCTTTGGTTGAATCTTGGCTTTCCAATCCAAGAACAGTGGGAGAGTAGGAGACAACCTTTCTTTCTCATATGCAATTTCAATTGGTCCCCTTGGGAAGCCCAAGGCAGATTCAACGTCATCTTCTGTCACATCAAGCTTTGAACCAGAGTGCAATGTTAAGGTTCCGTCCATTGGATCATAGTTATGGAGTATCCAATAGCTTAGCCGTATTGGGAATTCAGTAATCTGCAGGCTAAGGATACTCCCAAAACCTATATCATTGACTGCAGCCCGTTGTCAGCGCTAAAATCTTTCATTGCATCAACCAATTTAGCTGATGATCCCATATTCTTAACTTCAGGCACACCGTCATAAATTCCCTGGTTTCTATTTTTTGATCGTTGTCTTTGTTATCCAACCTGTCCAGCCCCCCAGATGATGTAGCAATAACCATATCTAATTTCTGCTGGCTTTTCCGTTTTTTACCTATTGTTTTTTTTGAAAAAAATAAATAAATGCAAGGAAGTGTAAATGCATGATCAATGTGCAGTAAGTTGAATGTAGTTTGCACAAGGAAAACTACATAAGTTATGTAACATAAAGATATGGGAGTTTTGAAATTTAATGTGCGTTAGGATAGTTCTTTATATGCGTGTTAGTATAACTTATTCAGTGAGTGTGAAATTTAATGTGCGTCAGGTGAGTACAGGTTATGCGATATTGTAGTACTTATTATGCGTTAGTTCGTAAAGTAAATTGAATAGAAACATTACTTAAGGTGTGTGTTTAATAAAAACCTAATGTATGAATTTGAAGTTCAGTCCGTTGAAAAAACATGTTTGTGCAATTAGATACTAGTATGCGTCAATGAGTATATATATATATATATATATATATATATATATATATATATATATATATATATATATATATATATATATATATATATATATATATTGTAACAATTTAGCTCATAGAATGGTTGATGTAGCATGACGTTGTGTTTGCATCTAAACTTTATTTTTTTGTATCATTCTGAGATCAACATGGAAATCAAATCGTGCGTGAAATTAATCAGTAAACGATATTATTGGGATGAACAGGGGTCAAATTTACCTTGCGCAGTAGCTGCTATTTGAGTAGATTTATCAGATTGTGGAGCATTTCCCGGCGATGCCATGCGTGCGATGTTGTTAAAAACAGTTTGGAATGGAGAACGACGGCTGTAATCTGTAAAATGTTTGAAAAATGATATTGGAATCTGAAGAAGGCGAATGTAGGAAGATTTCTGTGGAGTGATCGTGGAGTACTAATTCAGTTGTCTTAGAACCGGAGTGCGCGAAATTTGTTTGAAATGATAGAACAGTGATATTTTTAATTTGAATGCGCGAAATAAACTAACACAAATGCATACCGAAGTATTATTCTAACGGCCGCACATCAAAGAGTTATGATACGCACATTAAGGATATACGTGACGCATATTAAAGATATACGAGACGCATATTAAATATATGTGATACGCATATTAAAAGAGTAATGAGAGAAATGATTTATCTCAATTGGTACTCAAACGAACGCACATTAAGATATGAGGTGTCGCACGGTGTTCGTTAGTAAGTCGCAAGTAATGATGAATATGAACGCACATTAATTTACTTGATTTTTTTTTCTTTGTTTTTAATAATTATTATTTTCAATGTTATTTTTAGTATGCAAATGAACACACATTAAGATATGCAGTCACGCAAGTTGTAATGTGCGCTAAAATATAACCTAATTTGCTTAACGTATCAAAAGGATTTTTATATAACAAAAATATATTAATGTTTGCTAATTACATAAACTAATACTAAGTGGGCTATTTTTTTTCAAGACCAGCTTTTTTGGTGTTCTCAGTGGACAATTGGTTATTTTCAGCAGTTAAAATCGCTGCAATGTACTTGATCCTGAGATCATCAAGATCTTTTGTCTTTCCCTTCCTGATGCCACAGTCCCAATCGCTCGATCCAGTCCCCATGTATGTTTCCATGTGGCGCATTGTAAATACACCACAGTCATGCTTGTTTGTTGTATTGAAATTCCCAAAACTCATAACATATCATGAACAACAATCTGAAGCACCCTGCAATTAATAAGTTAGCACCCTGTTTGAAAATGGAGAAAAATAAATAAGTAAGCCCTCTCAGGAATATCACTCATCACTCAAGTGTTTGATGCGTATAAATTTCACTCAAGTTCATTCCTATAAAATTGATCTACCATAGGCTTGCATATCTTCTCAATCACCACTACAAGAGTCATGCATGACACAAATCATAAGGACTTTTCACAGGTTGTAATGGGGCTAGGGTTAAGGTAGGAAATTTTTAAGAAATTGGCTTAAACAAAAGCTTCAAACTAGAGGAACAAATAAATACAAGTAATCCAACACCCTCAATTTCCAATCAAAAAACACATCCCATTGAGGTACAGAATGCTTCCTCAGTATTACCAGAATTTCCCCTTACTTCATTTATTTAGAAGTAACTTCAACTCAAAATCAATTGCTGATTCTTTTTCATTTTCTCATAAATTTTCAGCAATATTCTTCTTTTTCAAACGTATATTCTTCATTTTTCCATTTCATTTTTTTCAATTTTTCATGCTTTTTTTTTTTTTTTGAATCGTGAACTGCTTCCTCTTTTCTTTTTTCATAAAAGACCAACGACATATTGGCAACGAAGATACAACTCACCTCACTCTCAATCATATTAATAAGAGTAAGTGATCTCCCCCACACTTATCCTTCCCAACCTCACGTAGATTACAAAAATAATCCAAAATTTGTTCCACTAGTTATTCAGCTGGGTGAAGGCATTATTTTAGATATAAAAGGCTTGTAATGTGGTCCAAAATAAAGAAAGGAATGGCCATAAAGCTCAAAGTGGTTAACAAAGAGAAATAAATCATAGGACAAACCGGTTATTTGGCTAGTGAGGCTCAAAGTAAAATAATGGCCTTAATCACATTTGAATCATGCATGGTCTAATTAGCTTTAAAAGAGAATCAAGGCAAGTTCTAGAGAAACAAAATTATGGAAGAAAGCGCACAATAGAAAGAAAAATAAGACCGAAGTGTCGGTCAATGGCTCAAAATACTCACAGGTTTATTGCTTACTTAATATAGCCACTACATATCAAACAAGAGATGTTAACAAACTAATCACAACTTGGCAAACTATTTATTCAATCATGTCATGAATTCCAAGAAGGGACGAATTTATTTTTTTTTTTCAAAATAATACTTATTTTGCATAAAATATTAGTAAAATATTTTTTGAAAATTATGAAATAAGAAAACAAATAATAATAAAATTTTTTTTTACATAAGCAAACAAACAATAAAACTAAATTAAGTAAACAAATAATAAAACTAAATCTCCTCCCCCACACTTATTATCAACATTGTCCCCAATGTTGAATAAAAACATGCAGAAAAAGGGTTATTGAATGAGAATAGGGAATAAAATAAAATAAAATAAAATAAAAATGGAACAAACACACCTTTGGTTGCCTCCCAAGCAGCGCCTTTGTTTATCGTCGTTGGCTCGACTTATGATATATCTTTAAATTTCCATCGTCTTTTTGAGTACCTTCGATGATTATGAGTATTCAAAGAAACAGTCCCTTCATGCAGATTAGGACTCAAAGATGATTTATTATTTGGTTCTTCTTTATTTTCAATAGAAGCAATTGTATTAAATTTAACAAGTTTCAAGGAATCAACAAAAATTGCAAAATTATCATCACTAGGAGATTTCATGGTATCAAAAATATTAAAGTTCACAAATTTACCATTAGACTCCATTGTAAGCATGCCACTATGAATATCAATTTTCATTTTTGCAGTTTTTAAAAATGGTCTTCCTAACAAAATATGAGAAATTTGATTATTATTTTCCATATCAAGGACATAAAAATCAGCAGGAAAAACCAAGTTATTAACTTTAACAAGCAAATCCTCAACCACACCCCTAGGATATGTAGTAGATCCATCAGCCAATTGAATTACTATACTAGATTTATTCAGGGGTCCAAGATTTAAAGAAGCATACACAGGATATGGCATAACATTAATAGAAGCTCCTAAATCTAACATAGCATTTTCAAGTTTAACACCACTTATCATGCACGGAATAGTAAACATACCTGGGTCTTTGCACTTTTCAGGAAGATTGCCTTGACTAGCCATAGAGACATTCTCTTGCACTTTCACTTCTTCAACTCCTTTATTTGGTTTCTTTTTCAAAGTGCATAACTCTTTAAGAAAGTTTGCATAGCGGGGTACCTTTTTCATAGAATCTAAAAATGGTTTATTAGCCTCACATTCACGAAATGTCTCATATAAATCATTATTTGAGTTTCCTCTTATTGGTTCTAAAAGAGCTTGAGGGAATGGGGGTACTGGTTCATAATCAGAAAAATAAGAAAGCATACCTTGGGACGTCTCTTTATTATTGACATTGATACCTGCACATACTCCCTTGTTTATATCGACGTTCTTTTCCAGCGACATACTTCTCATAGTAATTGCACTTACATTCTCTTTAGGATTAACGATCGTTTGAGAGGGTAATTTGCCAGAACTCTGTGCTTCCAACCGACTTACCGTAGTTGCTAGTTGGCCCACTTGCCTTTCTAAGTTTTGTATACTAGCCTTTGTTTCTTGAATACTAGCCCTTGTCTCTTGTTGGAATAGTTGTGTTTCTTGTTGAAACTGCAAAGTGTTAGTAGCAAGAGATTTAACAATATCTTCGAGATTCATACCTGAGCTAGAGCTTTGGGCTGGTTGTTGTCTTGAAGGAAACAGTTGTCTACACTGTTGAAAATTGGAACGATTCTGAACAAACTGGTTCCCTTGCGAGTTCCCATAGCTAAGGTTCGGATGATCCCTCCATCCAGGATTATATTTATTAGAAAATGGATCATACTTAACTTGAGGTTGTCCAGGAAAACCTCCAGCCATGTTGACTTGTTCAATAGGTTCTTCTTGAAGAGTTGGGCAGCATCAGTTTGGTGCCCAACTACCGAGCAAATTCCACATGCTTTTATAGTTTGCATATTGCCTACTGCTAATTGACGAACAAGAGTAGTTAAACCAGTAATTTGTTGTTCAAGAGCAGAAATATTTACCTCATTCACTTGCTTAGACGGTTGGACAAGTCTATGCCAAACTGTTGAGAATTTGCAGCCATGTTTGCAAATAGAGTTCTCGCAGCGTCCGGTGTCTTGTCAACTAAAGCACCACCGCTTGCGGCATCAATCATGCTTCTATCCATAGGAAAAAGTCCTTCATAAAAATACTGAATGAGTAATTGATCACTAATTTGATGGTGTGGGCAGCTTGCACAGAGTTTCTTGAAACGCTCCCAATATTCATACAATGACTCTCCATTGTTTTGCCTTATACCACAAATTTCCTTTCTAATGTTGGCCGCCCTTGAAGCTGGGAAATATTTTTCAAGGAATAGTGTCTTTAAGTTATTCCATGTGGTGATGCTCCCAGAAGGTAGATAGTATAGCCAATCCTTCGCTGAATCTTTCAACGAAAAGGGAAAGGCTCTCAACTTAATTTGTTCTTCAGTAACCCCTGTGGGTTTCATACTCGAACACACCACATGAAATTCCTTTAAATGTTTGTGCGGATCTTCACCTGCAAGTCCATGAAAAGAAGGCAAAAGATGAATTAATCTAGATTTCAGTTCGAATTGTACATTAGCATCTAGAGCGGGAAAAGTGATGCATAAAGGTTGCTGATCCAAATTTGGAGCTCCAAGCTCTTTTAAAGTCTGATTTTGAGCCATGGGTTCCCCTTCTGAATCAGAATTGTTGGAAGGTTGAGGGTCGGTAGCCAGATCACTAAACTCCAATTTCCTCAAAGCTTGTTTCTTCCACCTGCGTACAGTTCTTTCAATTTCCAAATCGTACGGCAAGATTTTTTGATTAGCAGATCGAGTTATAGGCATAAACAAAAAGAAAATATATTGCAGCGATTATGTAAAGGTAACGAAAGAAAATGTTTTTTTTTTTTAATTTTTATGGGACAAATTAGCGAGAAAAACAGATGAACAAATAAATAATTAAATAAACACAAAATAAACAAGAAAAGCTCCCCGGCAACGGCGCCAAAATTTGGTGAGCTGTCGTAGGCTTCCAAATTAAAACCTTACAAACGTAGTAGCGGGAGTAAGGATCGATCCCACGAGGAGTAACTAGTTTAACTTTTGTGCTCAAATTAAAGGTAAGGGGGTTTGGAATATATCGAGAATAAAGATAAAATAAAAGAGAATTTAAATAAACAAGAAATTTAATTGAACGAATAGAGCAATGGAAATAATATATCGAAAACACTTATAATAGGAGACCTTGGTTAGTAATGATCCACCACCGGAATTCAACACTGATCATTGATTAATAAAGTAATTAATATGCAATTGAATATTTGTCGTGAAATTATTTCGTTTCTGTTTTCCCTTAGTTGTAGGTAAATAAAGCACAAGCGGTTTAATTACCCCTAACTACTAAATAATCTAAGACAAGCGCTATAGATTTAATTTAATAGCAGCAATAGGAACTAGGAAAACCGACAAACTAAATAACACAAGCACAAGCGGTTGCATTTAGTTTAGGAAAATATTCTACCCGAGACTAATTATCACTAAGCCGTCAATAATTAACCTCAGTTGCTACTGAATATTAGAATAATTTGTAGCACAACATTATCTAATATAGCAAATAATTATATCAAATAAATAACTAGTAGGCCTCCCTAGCAATTAAATGATACAACTATTCAAATAATTTTAGCAGAATATTTAATACTCAAATGCATAGAAACATATATAATAAAAATAAATAAATAATCTTACAGCATAATCAATTCCGGGGCATCAATTCACTAAGCCAAGCTAGAAGAAATTAGCCACGAATGGACATTGGTAACAACATTAAAGAATAATCGAGAGGGGAAGAATGAACGTTTTACAACAGAAAAACTTCTACTATTTATATACTTCCTAAATTAACTAAAGCTATTTTGTACCACTCATTTCTATTGTTTCTTCCGCGAATGCCGCTCATCACCAGAATCGGTCGATGAAGATTTCTGCTTCCGCGTCATACGTTCTGTAGTTAAGAAATTAAAACACAAATCTTTAATTAGCTTTGTTTTCTTGCTAAGAGTTTGGTCCACACTAAATTACTAATGCATAAATTATATTAAATAAAAAGAAACAGTTTGTTGGACTAAAAAACATTATTAACTAAATAAAACACTTATTTAGCCTATTAATTATTAAACTTTAAAAAGAAATAATTATTATATAATACTAAATAAGAAATGCGAAAATATTATAAAGATGTACCTAAAATATGAGTGTAAAATATGCCCATCATGTATCTCGACATCTCATCTCCATTCTTGTTATTACAGCTTTTTTAAGTGTCTTTGAAGAAGTGTGCAGCATCCTACTGTTCAAATATCGCGCAAAATATTGTTGCTGCAATAAAATAGATCATTATTTTTTTAAAAAAAATTATAATAAAATGTTAAAGTTTGTATAATGACTTAAAATGTGTGAGTCAATACTTACCAATGTACGAGGTAGATTGCCATATTTCTCTGTGCTAGTACCACCAACGGAGGAATTGTCAAGTATATCAACCCGTGTATACCAAGGGTACATATCAATGCATATTACATAAATGTGATCAGATTTGATGACTGGAAAAAAGAACTGCAAGTTGGAATTTGTTTTAAATGTGTTAGCATAGAGAAACAATAAATACAAATCGTATTTAAAGAATTTGGAATGTAATATACCAAACGTCGGATCAAAGGATTATCATAAGCTTCAAGCTCCCCATCGACTTCTTTTTCAAACTTAGAGTAGAATTTATCAGTGATCTCTTCTGTTGGTGCATTCACAATACAATTTGTCTACAAAATCATGTTGTTTAAATATTAATTATACATTTCATTAATAAGTGATGTTATTTTATATATCTTTTTCTGAAATCAAAGCCTGCGAAAGCATATGTTAATGCCTAAATGAAAAAGTTTACAATTACAGTTTCAATCTTATAGATGCTTCAATATGTTATTAAATGTGCATGAAACTATAAATGGTTCAAATAATAACTTACCACTGGATTTGTCGTAAAAAAGAATCTCTTAACTGACTCTTTGGAACTGCAGTTATACTCCAAGTAGTTTAGGATCAAACTCCATGTGTCTAACACTGCCGACTCAACATAATTTTTCTTTAGCAGTGATTTCATATTGATCAAGAATATGAGTTTTTCACCATCCTGAAACACATTATGATACCTACAAATATGCAGATAAAAATATTTAACATAAAGATTAGAAAAAAACAAAAAAATAATAAAATAAATAATTCAAGATATTAGCAGGATCAATTACCAAAAAAAAAACAAAAAAAAAAAAAAAACAAAAAACAAAACAAAATAGGGATCTTATGTATAACTTACTCAATTGATTCATCTGCCTTTTCAATCCAAAGTTTAAGTGCTTTTTCAGCAGTAGTGATTGGTGATGAGAGTTGCACCTGTCTTAAAAAGAACGGGGATTTCATTGTTTCTAACCGTTTTCGTGTTCTCCGTCCTCTCTGATGATCTTCAGCAGGCTTTGATATAGCCTTTCCAGCTTTCTTTGAAGGTGCTGCTTCTGGGACTATGTCTGCTTGAAGACCAGGAGTCACTACATCGGGAGGAAGATGAGCTTCTTGAACACTAGGACACGGCGTTGGTATGCTTACAAGTTCAGCGTCCTTCGCATTCGCCCCGGCATCAATAGGTAACACTGTAAGATTTATTTCAATCTCACCTTGCCCTATGTCTGCTTGAACACCAGGAGGCACTGCATCGAGAGGAAGATGAGCTGCTTGAACACTAAGACACGGCTTTGGTATGCTTACAAGTTCTGAAAGAGAAACTGCATCCTCAGCGTCCTTCGCATTCGCCCTGTCGCCAATAGGTGACACTGGACGATTTATTTCAATCTCACCTTGCTCTATGTCAGATACTGAAATGTCTGGTGTGACTGTTAGGTGCTCTTCATTTCTAGCAGTCATAGTTTTCTGACACTCACCATCAGCATGTGTAACACTGTCCAGCAGTGAAACTTGTTCTGGAAGCTCAGCTTGCTCAACCTCCTTAAGTCTAGTGTTTTCTGCAACATCTGCACAAGCTGCAGTGGCAACAGCTTTAATGTGCTCACTATCAACTTCATTGGTTCTAGTTTGTTGTGCAACGTTTGCTATAGCTTCACTGGCAACAGCATTAAACTTCTGTTCTGAACCTCATCAACTCCAGTTCATTCTTCAACGCCCGCATTAGACTCTCTGGCAAGAGATGTAACCTGCTCACTCACAACCTGCTGAACTATAGTTTGTTCTATGACGTGTGCAACAGCTTCTGTGGCAACAGCCTCAACCTGCTCACCCTCTTTTTCTGCACAGTCTGGCTGTTGGTCTGAATCCTCATGCTCCTCTTCTGAAACGTCGTCTTGTTGTTGTTCATGGTAGATAGAGGCAATATGTGCAATATTATACAGAGTATTTGTATGTGGTTGTGTTGGAATTGGTGTTGTTTGAAGGGGGCTAATTGCAAAGTCTGAAGCAGGGATATCACAAGTTTCCCTAATATATTTCACCTTATTCTGTATTGCAAGTTCAATTGCAGTACATGTTTCAGGATCAAATGCACTTCTTTCCTCTTGGGAGAGGGTTGATTCCACCCCTGGAATTGCAGCAGCAAGTGCTTTGTGTGCAAGCGTTTTCAGATTCCTGACCCTATCTGTGTTGTGGATGATGCAGGATGATCTGCTGTTGTATTTAATAAGATTGTTCACCTCATCACAGAAGTTTTTTAAACTCTGTTCATATGCATTGCAGTATTCCTGTGTGGGAAATGAACGTTTGTATGATTATTACATGATGTGTATCAATGTTAATTACATCTAACAGACCTTAATGTGCGTCCTGTATTGTGTTAATGTGCTTTCAACCGATATGTATATAATCGTGGTAATATGCAAAGGGTTATCAACTAGTATGCGCCACAGTAAATCCTAACGTGCGTGATAAAAATACTAAATGTGAGTATGGTTATAGCTTTATATGCGTTTAAAAAAAAAAACAAAAAAACAAAACAAAAAATGAACATACCTCATCAGCATCAATCCTAACATTCTGTACCTCAAGGATACTCTGAGCATTAACAGCAGGAATGTGAGAAGCTGGTTGGGTTGGTATATATTCTGGATTGTGTGGCTCGACTCTTCCTCGTCCAAATCCACCAGCCACAGCTTCTGCTCTCTGCCGCTGCTTTAGAAGTCGAGTTGTCCACCCCACTAATGCCGGAATAGACCTCTGGACAGGTCGGTCGAAGTGGAGGATCACCCTATCAACATAATGCACCTGAATACAAATGAAAAGATCGTTAAAATAAATATCTTCTACATTTTGCCATTTTAATTTTTTTTGCACAAATTTAATATGCTTCAAAACTTACAAGCATAAACAGCATGCAACCGGGAAAATATCCCTTTTCGTTTTCCCTCCAACTGACAGCTGCAGCACTCAAGGTTCGGAGGATGAATCTGCACCAATTGAAATGGGGAATTTTGTCTACATTGTCCACAACTTCCAGAATATGTGGCACAATATACCCATTTTTTGTACTTTCGATGTACATGGAGTTGAATAGAAGAATAAAATGGAATTTGAACAATTTCCCTCCATCAGTGCAGGCAAGCATTGCTCTTACAGTTTCCGAATACTTAACGGATGACAGTTTTTCTGCCACAATATTATTCTTCCACTCGTTGAACAATGCATTCGTAGAGGAGATCCTCTTTCCCTTGTATTTAATCTCAAGGGGTCCCTTAGGCAATCCTAAAACAACTTCCACATCATCTTCTGTTACGTCCAAAGTTTCATTTGTACGTAGAGTCAGCTTGCCTACCATGCCATCATAGTGTGTTAGGATCCAGTAGCATAGGTAGTTCGGGAACTGTTTGATTTTCAGATTTAAAATACTTCCAAATCCCATCTCCCGAACTGCAGTTTTTTGTTCTGGACTAAATTTTGCAATGGCATTAACCAACATTGGTGATGACCCCCTGTTCTGAGCTTCTTCAAATTTGCTAAGAATGTCATCAGGTTTAGGCTTTCGTGATCGTTTCTTTTTTGAAGATTGTATAGGTCCATCATCCACTGGAGCCACAACAATCTGCATATTAGCTTCCCTCTTGCGTTTGGAACCTATATTTGCAAACAAATACAAACTTTTGCTATTTTAAACTGCAAAAGAGACTAAATGCAGAATGAGTGTTCATTGTTTGAAGGTGTGCGAGTTTATAATTTATGTGCGTCAGTCTATAGGTTAGTGTGCGTTAAAGATGAAAACAAAATGCGTACAACAATTTCATAATTTTTGGGGCTAATCATAAAACATAGAAATAGAATATGCGTATAAATAGTAAACAATGTGCGGCAAAAAAAAAACACTAAGATGAATCCACGCGAAGTATACATTCAACGAAATAATATTCCTAAATTCGAATTTATTAGGGATTGTCAACTAAAATCACAATGCGTGAGAAACTGAAATCTTAAAATTATACATACAAGAGCTAACGTGCATGAAATTAATATGTAAGATGCGCATGTGATATGAATGTATGAAATTTACCTTTTCTAGAAGGTCGCTGTTTGCTGGATTCGGCCGTGTGGGTTGGATGCTCTTCAGACGCCATATTTGCTTCACGCAAGGTGTTGGTAGTTAAGCACCGTCGAAGTAGTAAAAGCTTGTAAAGGTTGCGCAGTGGGACTGTGAAACAAACTGGAAAATCGCGTTGTTAAAGGTAAGAAGCTCTGATAATGAGTTTCTAACCGGTCGTGGGGAAGAAGAAAGGTTTGCGTATTTTGTTTCTTTTTTTTTTTTTTAGTTAATACCCGGGGTGGTATTTTAGTTAATTTCCGTTGACATCGGACGAAATTGATTTGAATTGATCGGAATTCTAATCGACGTCTTTGAACACTCCGACTCCGCCCAAGATCGAATCCCTGAACCCCTCCCTTAAAAGAGTTAAAATGTTTTTGGCCGTTTGTTCGCACAGAAAGAACAAAATATAAGAATATTGAAGTATTAGTGTGCGCATATTAAAGATAAACTTCACGCACGTTATTTGAATTAATCGGGCACGTTCAATGGTGTGTGGACTCGCGCATGTAATGCATGTGTACACGCACATTAAGGTATATACAATTAATTTGTTATTAGTTGTTAATTAAGGTTGTGTATTTTTGGGAAATGAATGAATAATCTAACGCACATAAACAACTAAATACAGGCATATTGTTTCTTTTCAGATTTGTGAAAAGTTGGCAGGCAACATATATTTTGGTATACAAGGAATAAATGGATGAGCCCACTGGCGAAATGGTAGAAATCTTTGAACACATCGACTCTGCCCAGGATCAAATCCCCCCAAAAGACTAAAAATTTTTCTGGTCGTTTGTTCGCACAGCAAGAACAGAATATAAGCATATTAAAGTATTAGTGTGCGCATATTAAATATTAAATTCACGCACACTCGTTGAAGTAATCGAGCACGTTCAATGGTGTGTGGACTCGCGCATGTAATGCATGTGTACACGCACATTAAGGTATATACAATTAATTTGTTATTAGTTGTTAATTAAGGTTATGTATTTCTGGGAAATGAATGAATAATCTAACGCACATAAACAACTAAATACAGGCATGTTGTTTCTTTTTCAGATTTGTGAGCAGTTGGCAGGCAACATATATTTTGGTATACAAGGAATAAACGGATGAGCCCACTGGCGAAACGGTAGAATTCTTTGAACACATCGACTTCGCCCAGGATTGAATCTCCCTAAAAGACTTAAAAAGTTTTCTTACCGTTTGTTCGCATAGCAAGAACAGAATATAAGCATATTAAAGTATTATTGTGCGCATATTAAAGATTAAATTCACGCACACTCGTTAAAATACGGGCGCACGTTCAA
Source organism: Ipomoea nil (assembly GCF_001879475.1). Lineage (NCBI taxonomy): Eukaryota > Viridiplantae > Streptophyta > Magnoliopsida > Solanales > Convolvulaceae > Ipomoea > Ipomoea nil. The sequence continues at coordinate 137,381 of NW_017619750.1, forward strand.
TGGTTTGTGTATATGTGCATGTAATCCATGTGTACACGGACATTAAGCTATTTGGACACGCAAATTGTGACGCATGTTAATCCATGTGGATACGCTCATTAAGTTATACGTAAGGGCACATTTTACGATTGAGATAATTGGACGAATATAAATCGAAGTAACGGAATTTTTTAATGATTTTGTTAAAAGGCATTGATAGAATAATGTAACGCACATAAACAATTAAATGCAGGCATATAGTTTTGTTTTCAATTTGTCAAAGTATCAAGACGCATATAAAGTTGAATAATGATTGGATGGTGGTTCTGGAAATCATTGTAATTCAATACATGGTGGAACGACAGTGTGGAACAGTGTATCTTCATCAACACGAGGGGTTTGAGTTCTTGTGCTGAAACATTGGTGGGGATACTCACATCGAGATTCTGAAAAAGCTGCAGTCTGATTGTGGGAAGGGATGCATAGCCTCGCACGCGCCTAATACTGGGAAAACCCGCTCTCACGATAGTGTTTCTCCAGTCGTTTATAAAGCTCTTCCCCGATTTCCATCCGGTAATTATAGCCCCTCGAAGCATGCTTCATACCTGGGAAGCTGAATTCCGAAAATGGAATGTGGATATTCCCTTCCACAACTTGAACAATCCAGCGTTGTCGGGGTAAGGAAAACCGTCACCTGGTCTTTTTTGTCCAGGTCGGTTGTTTCAGGTTTAGAATGTGTCGCTTTAGTTATTAATTATGTTTAAAACAACAAGAGATGGGGTGGTGGGAGTGGTTAATATGAGGAGGATAAAGATTTCGAAGAATAAGAAGGAGATGAAGAAAAGATGAAGGATCCAGCGTGGGTGAGAAAGAGTCACCATACGGCATTGTGTATATCCATGTATTGCAAAGAAACCAAGTAGGAGTAATAAACAATTAGACAATATATATAGGTAATGAATTTTGATGTTGGATTGTTGCATCTTACCTCCCTTTTATAGTCCAATAATAACATAGTACGGGGTGTGGATGGGTGACATTTACTTTCGTGTTTATAGATCATCATATTTTAACATGCGCTTACTCAGTTGCTTATGTGTGTTTCAAAATAATACAGCGTGCGTCAACGTATAAGTTTACTATACGCATGGTATTGTATTCATGAGCTAATATTAAGTAAACAATAAAAGCATTTTAAAGTATTTTGTCACGCACATTAAGCGTGTATCCAACGCACATATATAATTGTCATGCATAGGCAAATTAACCACCTCACCCCTATAAATCCTCGCTCACCACACACCCATACGATGGGGTTGCGTGGTCAGGCGACAAGACTAATCGTTGTCAGCAATTTATCTACTTCCCATAAAGGAAATCTTGGTAAATGTAACTTTTTTGAAGTCATCTCACATTATAAATTATTATCAACACGCACATTGTATTATTTATTCACGCATGTTACAGTGTAAATTAAAGCACATTAAAAATTGGTGGACACCGTCACTATTCAATTACCAGTCGTATCGGCAAGGTAGGTGAAAAGACTAATCGGTGTCAGTTATTTACCTTTTCCCCATAAAGGGAGTCTTCCAACATTGAGTTGTCATTTATGACTATTAACTATGCATGTGTAGTTGGCGAAACGTACAGTATTTTTATAGTGGTCATTCAATGCTTTAAAGGACTAAAAAAACGGACATTATTTTTTTCACGCACGCAGTACTAATGTTTGGCGCACTTTATAAATTTATGTGAAGCACATTAAATGTGTGAGCTCCATTTCATTTCAATGTTTATGAAATGTCAAAATAATAATAAAATGTGTCAAGTTAGGGAATGTGTACAGGTATTTCGCCTATAAAAAGGAATGAACACTCAACGACCGAGTATCAAGGGTTTTCTTTACATTTTTATATGTTGAAATGGCATCAATTCAGTTACCCACTCCATCTCAACAACAAGCATCATTTCTTCCTCGTCGCGTTCTTCATGTTGTTCATAATATTTACCCTCATGTTCTTCATACTCGCCCCCCTTCTTCTGGTTGTGATTGTAATTAGTTACAAAAACAACACATTCTAAACCTGAGAATAAACATCCCATTAATGAAATACAACACCACAATATTTCAGCCGTCCCCAGATGCCCCCATCTTTCCCCACACTGGCCCTAGAGCGGGAAGTTAGCATACTCAGCCAGTCCCTTACGTCGCTGAGCAGTTACTGCTACGCTTCGACATCCTTTGAGTGGAGCTCGGCGGTGGTAGCTGTGGCGAACCGTGTGGTTATATCAACTAAGACGGCACATTCTAAACCCGAGAAGGTTCTTTTATGGGTCTAAACCGTAACAAATCCCGATGTTGTTGGTCTCCAATAAGTTGCATGTAACTGTTGGAGCAATTTAACACTTTTGGATTAGTTGGGGTTTACATTCATTGAAGTCAATCTTCTCAGGTTTAGAATGTGTCGTTTTAGCCCAGTCATACGGCAGGATCCTCTACTCCTCGTGGAGATATATCCTTTGGTACCTTAATGCAGGCTTAACCAAAAGAAATATCTCCAAAAGATGTAGACGGATCCTGCCGTTTGTCTGGGGTTCTTTATCAATTAAATAAGCTATCTTCGGGCATTTGATTTGAATTGTTGTGTTGGTTGGTGTTGATTTAGATCGTTAGGGGGATGTTGTTTATTATTATTTTCATTATGTGAGTGGTAGTGGCAGATCAATGTATAAATTAGTTCAATGTAAATAATAAATCTTTTTTTTGGTTGTTATATATTTTTTCTGTTTATTTACTTGATAGTCATTAAATAAACAAACAAAATTCAAACGCGCGTTGTTATTGTTATATTTTTATTATTATTATTAATTAATATTATTATCAACACAGAAGGAGTAAATACCCTTTTTTTGAACATGAGTGGTGCAAAATCCGTAATATGCGTTGATTTGGTGTTTTAAATGCATGCAATAAGAATACAATGTTGCATACTTAAATTATTAAACGTCTAAATATTACTGTTCGCATATTAAGAACTAAGTTAACGCATATTCATTAAGTTAGTCTATAAAATACATTAAGGCCGTAATGTGCATTTCACACAAGCTTATTAATCTGTGATCAGTTGAAAGGTTACATATGTTTTAAGATACAATAAATAAACGGATGAGCCTAACGACGAAGTGGTAGTGTTGTTTGTCTTTATCGACTCCGCCTAGGATTGAATCTTCCCCCACCACAAGACTTTAATTTTTTTTTATTCAAATAAAGAAATTCAGAGTGTTAGTAATCAATAAGGCAAATTGTCTTTGATCATTTGTTCGCACACTAAGACCTGACCTTACGCATAATAAATTAGTATTTCTGTGCGCATGTTAGAGATGAAAATCACGCACGCTTTTTAAAGTATTGGCGTACCGTTAATGGTGTATGCATTCACGCATGTTAATACAACTGGTCACGCACATTAATATTTTCATGGACAGACATTATAATATAGTGTTAAATATCAGTCGCGCACATTGAAATATTAACATACGCATTTTATATAATTTTTTGGTGCACATATTATTATTTTTGGAAGGATAATATTTGATTATATCATTAACTGTATACAACACCAATTATAGGTAAGTTAAAGATGGAAAGAATATATTATTTATTTTATAAAATGGGGTAACACTGTATTTTTCAAATTATTCAATTTAACCTAGTTATTCGCCTATAAAAGGGGAGGAACACTCGTCAAGAAAGCATACGTCGTAATGGCACTGTTTGAGTCTTTCACTCCATTACCACAACCACCATCAATCCTTCATCGTCGTATTATGTACATTCTTTACAGTGTGTACCCTCCTCATCATATTCGCCCTCCTTCTCCTTTGTGTTTTCGTTGTAATTGATTTCAATAACAACACATTCTAAACCTGAAATCAAACATCACTTAATACAAACTTCTATCCTGAGATCGATGGAAGTTTGGGATGGTCTCTGCCACCTATTCCAGTTTGAAAGACGTGGTCTGCCCGCCCATTCAGAGCAGATCCAAGAAACTTACAAGCTCGCAGAGGACATGAACGTGGTGTTTTTTTTTAATGTTTTTTTTTTTTTGTGTTTTTGATTAAGAACGGGGATAATATTGTATCTTGGCAGTTTGCGCATGTTAGATGTTATGTAACGCATGTATTTTCATTGGATAAATTTATTAATAAAGTAAAGTCTTAATACACAAGCCAACTCGCAAATTGTTTATTTGTTACGCATATTAAGCGTTAATGTTCCGCCAATTAAATATATACACATATATATTTTATATTTTATATTATTTCTTTATTTTTCGTATGCACAATATAATATTTATATACGCATGTTATACAATTCAACGCATATAAAGAGTTTAATATAGGCATATTGTCTTCTTTTTTTTAACGCAGATAATGTTTAATGTTGCGCAAGTTTTATGGTTTGTTAACGCATTTTTTATTTTCATTGGATCTAAGTAAGTTAGCATACAGTATAATGCATACTTTGTTTGAAAAACACGAATAATAAAGTATAAAAGTGCGCATATTAACGAATAAATTGACAAATATGCTTTTAAGATCACCCCAAAGCAAACTGTAATATTAATAGACACATTTTAATTTTTTTTTCTCAAAATATATGTTAAGTTATACATAAAGAACACGCATGTTAAGTGCATATGTAACGCATATTAGGGCAATAAGTCCCGTCAAAGGTGTTCCCATAATGGGAATCTTTTAAAGTTGTCTAGTCATTCAATCTTTAAAAAACGTACCCATTGTTTTTTTTTAATCTTTATTTTTATTTCGTCCAAGTCAACGAGTATATAATGTCTCGCACATTAAGTAGGAAAGACACGCACAATAACATTTTAACGTGCGAATTTTAAAAATATAATGCTGCACATGTTAAGTAATACGTGCATACGCCATACAATAATGGAAACGTATTTAAAAAATAGAAAAAAAAATATTTCAATATGTGAAATAATATAAATTGAAAACGGAAAAAAAAAAATATTTGAATAATAATACCCTTTATTATAATAGGAAACGGATTCTTCAATGGGTGCGTGTTATTAGGCTTCGTATAAGCAATCCACCTGTTAATAACCGTACGCATTCAAGTTATTCGCCTATAAGAGTGGAGTATCTCATTACCATACTGAATATATATATTGAAACGAGTATATAATCTCTCTCGCACATCAAGTATGAAAGACACGCACAATAGCGTGTTAACGTGCGCATTTTAAAATATATTGATGCACATGTTAAGTAATACATGCATACGCCATATTACAATGGAAAGTTATTTAAAAATGGAACAAAAATATTTCAATATGCGAAATAATATAAATTGAAAACAGAAAAAAATAAAAATAAAAATTTATTTGAATAATAATACCCTTTATATAATAGGAAACGGATTCTTCAATGGGTGCGTGTTATTAGGCTTCGGATAAGCAATCACTCGTTAATAAACGTACGCATTCAAGTTATTCGCCTATAATAGTGGAGTATCTCATTACCATACTGTATATATATTGAAATGTTGTAATTTGAGTTTTACAGAGCATTCATAACGATGTTTACATATTATCATCTTACTCGCCCTCCTTCTATTTGTTTGTCAATGTAGTTGATAACAATAGCAACTTTATTCTAAACATCCCATGTATCAAATACAAAATACCACAAACCCGGAAGTTTATACGAGGAGTTACAGGAGATATGAGCGAAGCAGACGTTCTTCGTGCAGAGCACATGTTTTAGTTGTTTTCATCTAAAACAGCACATTCTAAGCCTGAGAAGATTTTCTTCTGTGGAGCTAAACGCTAACTGATTTGGATGTGTTGGATCGGTTAAATTTTAGCTTCACAAATGTCGATCTTTTCAGGTTTAGAATGTGTCGCCCAGACATACGGCAGGATCCTCTAATCCTTTTGTAGATATATCTTTTGGTACCTTAATGCAGGCTTATCCAAAAGAAATATCTTCAAAAGGTATAGATGGATCCTGTCGTTTGCCTGGGGTTTTTTTTTTTTTTTCTTTTTGTCTGTTATTTAAAATAAGCTCTCATGGCTTCTTTATATTGTGTTTGGTGGTTGATAATAAGTGGATGTTTCCTTTATTATTGATCTTGTTGTTGTTATTATTAATATTATTATATTTGTTGAAGTAGCAGTTCAAAGTGTAAGTTATTGCAATGAATAATAAATTCCATTGCAATTTATTCATTTTGGTCAATTGGTTATTTTTCATATTGGGTAAATAAACATGCAAATCCGAGTACCTTTAGACAAAATTCAACAACGCACATTAAGATCAAATGCTACGCATATTAATATCTCCGGAAAAAAACACCAGACGTACGTCTTATTTAAAGTTCATTATGTTACTGTATTGCGCATGTTAAGTTTTTTTGTATTTCCAACGGACTAAACTTTTAAAACATAAACCAACGCACATTATATTGCAGTATTACGCATCCTAAGCGTTCT